>NW_027195075.1:0-300000 GCF_038502225.1 Cherax quadricarinatus
CTTCACATCCATATAAGAGTGTTGGTACTACTATACTTTCATACATTCCCTTCTTTGCCTCCATAGATAAGGTTTTTTGACTCCACATATACCTCAATGCACCACTCACCTTTTTTCCCTCATCAATTCTATGATTAACCTCATCCTTCATAAATCCATCCGCCGACACGTCAACTCCCAAGTATCTGAAAACATTCACTTCCATACTCCTCCTCCCCAATTTGATATCCAATTTTTCTTTATCTAAATCATTTGATACCCTCATCACCTTACTCTTTTCTATGTTCACTTTCAACTTTCTACCTTTACATACATTCTCAAACTCATCCACTAACCTTTGCAATTTTTCTTTAGAATCTCCCATAAGCACAGTATCATCAGCAAAAAGTAACTGTGTCAATTCCCATTTTGAATTTGATTCCCCATAATTTAATCCCACCCCTCTCCCGAACACCCTAGCATTTACTTCTTTTACAACCCCATCTATAAATATATTAAACAACCATGGTGACATTACACATCCCTGTCTAAGACCTACTTTTACTGGGAAGTATTCGCCCTCTCTTCTACACACCCTAACCTGAGCCTCACTATCCTCATAAAAACTCTTTACAGCATTTAATAACTTACCACCTATTCCATAAACTTGCAATATCTGCCACATTGCTCCTCTGTCTACTCTATCATATGCCTTTTCTAAATCCATAAATGCAATAAAAACTTCCCTACCTTTATTTAAATACTGTTCACATATATGCTTCAATGTAAACACTTGATCTACACATCCCCTACCCACTCTGAAGCCTCCTTGCTCATCCGCAATTCTACATTCTGTCTTATCTCTAATTCTTTCAATTATAACTCTACCATATACTTTTCCTGGTATACTCAGTAAACTTATTCCTCTATAATTTTTACAATCTCTTTTGTCCCCATTCCCTTTATATAAAGGGACTATACATGCTCTCCGCCAATCCCTAGGTACCTTCCCCTCTTTCATACATTTATTAAACAAAAGTACCAACCACTCCAACACTATATCCCCCCCTGCTTTTAACATTTCTGTCATGATCCCATCAGTTCCACCTGCTTTACCCCCTTTCATTCTACGTAATGCCTCACGTACCTCCACCACACTTACATTCTGCTCTTCTTCACTCCTAAAAGATGGTATACTTCCCTGGCCAGTGCATGAAATTGCCGCCTCCCTTTCTTCCTCAACATTTAAAAGTTCCTCAAAATATTCTCGCCATCTAAATAATACATCCCTCTCCCCATCTACTAACTCCCCTACTCTGTTTTTAACGGACAAATCCATACTTTCCCTAGGCTTTCTTAACTTGTTTAACTCACTTCAAATTTTTTTCTTATTTTCATTAAAATTTCTTGACAGTGCCTCTCCCACTCTTTCATCTGCTCTCCTTTTGCACTCTCTCACCACTCTCTTCACCTTTCTTTTACTCTCCATATACTCTGCTCTTCTTATAACACTTCTGCTTTGTAAAAACCTCTCGTAAGCTACCTTTTTCTCTCTTATCACACCCTTTACTTCATCATTCCACCAATCACTCCTCTTTCCTCCTGCCCCCACCCTCCTATAACCACAAACTTCTGCCCAACATTCTAATACTGCATTTTTAAAACTATTCCAACCCTCTTCAACCCCTCCACTATTCATCTTTGCACTAGCCCACCTTTCTGCCAATAGTCGCTTATATCTCGCCCGAACTTCCTCCTCCCTTAGTTTATACACTTTCACCTGCCTCTTACTTGTTGTTGCCACCTTCCTCTTTTCCCATCTACCTCTTACTCTAACTGTAGCTACAACTAAATAATGATCTGATATATCAGTTGCCCCTCTATAAACATGTACATCCTGGAGCCTACCCATCAACCTTTTATCCACCAATACATAATCTAACAAACTACTTTCATTACGTGCTACATCATACCTTGTATATTTATTTATCCTCTTTTTCATAAAATATGTATTACAAATTACCAAATTTCTTTCTACACATAGCTCAATTAAAGGCTCCCCATTTACATTTACCCCTGGCACCCCAAATTTACCTACTACTCCCTCCATAACATTTTTACCCACTTTAGCCTTGAAATCCCCAACAACCATTACTCTCACACTTGATTCAAAACTCCCCACGCATTCACTCAACATTTCCCAGAATCTCTCTCTCTCCTCTACACTTCTCTCTTCTCCAGGTGCATACACGCTTACTATAACCCACTTTTCACATCCAATCTTTATTTTACTCCACATAATCCTTGAATTTATGCATTTGTAATCCCTCTTTTCCTGCCATAGCTTATCCTTCAACATTATTGCTACTCCTTTTTTAGCTCTAACTCTATTTGAAACCCCTGACCTAATCCCATTTATTCCTCTCCATTGAAACTCTCCCACCCCCTTCAGCTTTGTTTCACTTAAAGCCAGGACATCCAGTTTCTTCTCATTCATAACATCCACAATCATCTCTTTCTTATCATGTACACAACATCCACGCACATTCAGACTTCCCACTTAGACAATTTTCTTCCTCTTATTCTTTTTAGTAATCTTTACAGGAAAAGGGGTTACTAGCCCATTGTTCCCGGCATTTTAGTTGACTTTTACAACACGCATGGCTTACGGAGGAAAGATTCTTATTCCACTTCCCCATGGATATAAAAGGAAAAGTAATAAGACCAAGAACTATTAAGATAAAATCAAAGAAAACTCAGATGAGTGTGTATAAATAAACGTGTACATGTATGTGTAGTGTGACCTAAGTGTAAGTAGAAGTAGCAAGACGTACCTGTAATCTTGCATATTTATGAGACAGACAAAAGACACCAGCAATCCTACCATCATGTAAAACAATTACAGGCTTTCGTTTTACACTCACTTGGCAGGACGGTAGTACCTCCCTGGGTGGTTGCTGTCCACTAACATATATATATATATATACATATATATATATATATATATATATATATATATATATATATATATATATATATATATATATATATATATATATATATATATATATATATATATATATATATATATATATATAAGCAAGGAATTCGCAAGAGCACGCGAAATATACACAAACATTGATCTCTGGCTGAAGGAGACTCGAACCTACGAACCTTGGAACAATGCTATACCAATCTACCCACACTGGACAATTCTTTGGCGTGCAGCTTTTGCTACACGTTGATCCAAGGCAGCCAGCTTTCAGGGAAAAGGCTTACAGCTTTTCATCTCATCCCGTGCATGCATCAGCCTTACTAGAGATATTAACAATGCAAGGAATTCGCAAGAATTGAGAAATGCATCATGCACTCAACATCATTTAATCAGAGTTCACTATTTTTGTAAAGTTATTCTCTATGTTTTGCTCCCTTTGAAAGTTTATGGCACAGCATTTATAATATATCTTTTAATTTACGTGTATATGAACTTAAGATTGCAGTACTTTACAGAAATCTCTTGGGTTCATCTTCCACAGGAGGTACGCAAGCTGGAGGGACGATTAGAGAAGGTGTCCACTCTTGTTACCTGGGTCAACCAAGAGGAATCTCTTTTCAAGTTTCAGCTCTCCTCTTTTCCTCTTCTAGCTGAGCTTAAGGTAATGAAGAAGGTTTTTTATTGAATAATTAGCCTGGAGGGTTAGTAATCCAGGATAACCCGGTAAATCCACGTCAACAGTCTGGCTTATTTCCATTATAGTCCTTGAGTCCTTGAAGTCCTTGAGTCCTTTTGAGACCAACAGCTGACAGCTAACACCCAGGTGTTTGTCCAGGATCTGAGAATATACATGAATGAATACTTTTAGTTTTATGGTCATTATATGTTTGATCTCTGAAGTCCGCTATTTTGGAAAAAAATACAGCTGACAATGGTCTTTCAGTCATTTCATTAACCGTGAGTCACTTAAAATTTAATGTATACAAAATAAATTAATGGAATTTTCTATTAAAAAGATCTTTATGAATTTTATGGTTGTGTCATAAATTAAGACTTAATTTAATATGATGCAACAATGTTATTAACATGAAATACATTTTAATGATATGTTAAAATAGGAGTGAATATTTTTTCTCAGAACGAATTATGTCTTAAATTAGTCACCTCCAAGTTTCTTAGTCTTCAGCAATGTCTCTGTCACAGCCGCAGAAATAGTATTTTGTGTCTTCAGGACAATAAGATCACTGCTGTTTCCCGTAAATGGATTTCCCATTTCTACTGTAGATTGTGTCACTTATTTCAGATGTTTTACAAATGCCTTTTATATGTACTCCACTTGTTCTTGGTGACGCCCATCAATGTGCCATCTTTTGTCAACTGATTTCTTAACCTCTTGAATTAAACGAACCATCACAGGACCGGATATCATCCAGCGAAGCAGATAGGCTGATGTTTTTATTAACCCTACAGCCCCTTCATCACCATTAATTGACATACTGTTCGACTCTTGGGCCCTGTCAAAAGCAATGACAGAGAATCTACGCTTTGATTTCTTCACAACGTATTTGCCTTTCAAGAACTCTTCAAAGATGTTATGTTTACACTCTTTCATTGAAATCATATCACGCAGAAGAACTGGAATCTATCCTGCATACTGAGTGTATCCCTAGGCAGAGAGCCAAGGCACTAACTTTGTCAAAACCTTTGCAACGAGCTGGAATAAAGCAGCGTAATCGAAAATGGGGATATACCTCATGCCTTTCGGTCAGTGGTGGGCACAGCTACCCGAAATGTTAGCTTCGTAACCGCTAATCCGCTAACTAAAAAAATAGCGGAAGCTATTTGTAAATTGTGAGTTCATTACCTTTGTAAATTGTGAGTTCATTACCTTTGTAAATTGTGAGTTCATTACCTTTGTAAATTGTGAGTTCATTACCTCTGTAACTTGCTCAGCTATCAAAACTTTGGAGTCCAGTCCCTGGACCAATTATGTACCTCTGTAATCTTTTGACTACCGCCCACAGGATGGGTATGGGGTGCATAATAAACATATTAAACTAACTAACTAACTAACTAAGCTAGCGCTCAACGCTAACCGCTAACGTTTTCACATGAATTCAGATTCGGTTCAGTTTTTGGGTCTTTTTAGAGCAGACCTGGAGAACAGACCTGGAGAATAGACCTGAAAAACAGACCTGAAGAACAGACCTGGAGATCAGACCTGGAGAACAGACCTGGAGACCTTCCTAATAAGATATAGATGCCAAGGTCATCAGGACAGTATTGCAAACAGTACTTATCATTAATACTCGAGTATAAGTACCAGTGTTGTAAAGTAACAAAGTAAAACTACTTGACTACTGTAGTTAAGTAACTTTTCTAGGTATTTACTTTTTAAAAAGTACTGAAATTACTCACTACTTTTACTTAGGTACTAAAGTCTGTTATTACTTTTACTTCAGTACAATCTGGTAATGATATGTTACTCGTTACATCATCAGTATTTTTTGAAGAATAAACACCGAGAAAACTTAGTCAAGTACAGTACTCAGGTAGTTTTACTTGGTTACTTTACAACACTGGGAAAGTTACTGTACTTTTAAACTGTCATAACTTGCAATACCCATGAAAATTAAGAAATTTCAAAAAAGGTATATTAGTAGTTTAATAAACGCTTATAACTCATAAATACCTTAAAGACAATCCGCCAGCTGTTCATGGCGAACCAAAGTCCTCCTGGCCAGGGTGTGGCGGACATTGGCAGCCTGCTGGAGTTCAGCGTCTTGATCAGGCTGACAAAGGTGTGGGAATCCACTTCATACAGAGGTAGCATGTTGCTGATGAATAGGTCCACAATCTTTGTGTCCACCACAGACTGACGGACGCTAGTGCCAGCAGTTGATGCAGGTTCCTCAACAACACCCTCAGGCAGAACAGAAAAGTCTCCCTTGTTCATAACGATAAGTGACACCGCACCCCGGTGACTGCTGACACTGTAAGACTTTAACAATGCTGCTCAGATGCTGCTGTTACTGCGTTGACAAGTCACGTTTACACGTAGTTAACCAATAGCGTGCCTGACTGACTGTTGGAAAAACGCCTACAACAGACAGGAACAAACACATGAGCGGTTGAAAAGGCATTGCTTTCCAACTACCAACAACGTATGAATTTTTTTTTAGCGGACTCAGAGTTAGCCGAACTTTATTTAGCGGAAGATAATTTGTCCACTAATGGTTTTCGAAGTTAGCAGAAACGCTAATCCGCTAAACAAAAGTTAGTTCTGCTAATTAGCGGGTAGCAGATTACCGGAACTGTGTCCACCACTGCTTTCTGTACACTATTCTTCCTGTTTTTCGTTTAGCTTCGTGGAGTGAATGTGCTAATCATTGCTAATTGTTTTTACTTGGTACTGTACAAAAAACTTCGGTTAACCAGTTAATCACAATCGTAACTTCACTGTCCATTAGAGCATCTTCAACATAGGTTATAATTTCTCCAAATGAAATTCTATGGCTCATTTTATCCACGTCAGATTCTTCAAATATTTTTGTGTCTCTTACTCTCCTAATTAAAGAGAGGAAGCACTGAGCGTCGTACACGACATATCTTGCACTCTGGTCTCCTGCACTTAGTACAGCAAGTAACGCTGGTATATCCTCTAACATAAGGGGAAATTAATGAACATAATACACTGAAATAAGACCCAAGAGTTGAGGCAGGTTTCTCAGAACTTGAGCTGGTGAACTTCTTAGAGTGATCGTCAGTTAGTTAGTAGCTTAATATGTTTATTATGCACCCCATACCCAACCTGTGGGCGGTAGTTACCCCATACCCATCCTGTGGGCGGTAGTTACCCCATACCCATCCTGTGGGCGGTAGTTACCCCATACCCATCCTGTGGGCGGTAGTTACCCCATACCCATCCTGTGGGCGGTAGTCAAAAGATTACAAAGGTACATAATGAGTCCAGAGACTGGAGCCCAAAGTTATGATAGCTGAACTAGTTACAAAGGTAATGAACTCCGGGTAGATCTGGTCACAATCATGGCAAGTTACAAACGTAATGTGTGTGTGTGTGTGTGTGTGTGTGTGTACTCACCTATTTGTACTCACCTATTTGTGGTTGCAGGGGTCGATTCACAGCTCCTGGCCCCGCCTCTTCGCTGATTGCTACTAGGTCCTCTCTCTCCCTGCCCCATGAGCTTTATCAAACCTCGCCTTAAAACTATGTATGGTTCCCGCCTCCACTACGTCACTTTCTAGGCTATTCCACGGCCTGACTACTCTATGACTGAAGAAATACTTCCTAACATTCCTTTGATTCATCTGAGTCTTCAACTTCCAACTGTGACCTCTTGTGTCTGTGTCCCTTCTCTGGAACATCCCGTCTTTGTCCACCTTGTCTATTCCGCGCAGTATTTTATATGTCGTTATCATGTCTCCCCTGACCCTCCTGTCCTCCAGTGTCGTCAGGCCGATTTCCCTCAACCTTTTTCGTAGGACAATCCCCGTAGCTCTGGGACTAGTCTTGTTGCAAACCTTTGCACTTTCTCTAATTTCTTGATGTGCTTGACTAGGTGTGGATTCCAAACTGGTGCTGCATACTCCAGTATGGGCCTGACGTAAATGGTATACAGAGTCTTGATCGAATCCTTACTGAGGTATCGGAACGCTATCCGTAGGTTTGCCAGGCGCCCGTATGCTGCAGCAGTTATCTGATTGATGTGCGCCTCGGGAGATATGCTCGGTGTTATACTCACCCCCAGATCTTTTTCCTTGAGTGAGGTTTGCAGACTTTGGCCGTCTAAACTATATAGTGTCTGCGGTCTTCTTTGCCCTTCCCCAATCTTCATGACTTTGCATTTGGCAGGGTTAAACTCAAGGAGCCAGTTGCTGGACCAGGCTTGTAGCCTGTCCAGGTCTCTTTGTAGTCCTGCCTGATCCTCATCCGATTTGATTCTTCTCATTAACTTCGCATCGTCCGCAAACAAGGACACTTCTGAGTCTATCCATTCCGTTATGTCATTCACATATACCAAGAACAGCACAGGTCCTAGGACTGACCCCAGTGGAACCCCGCTTGTCACAGGCGCCCACTCTGACACCTCGTCACGTACCATGACTCGTTGTTGCCTCCCTGTCAGGTATTCTCTGATCCATTGCAGTGCCTTTCCTGTTATGTGTGCCTGATCCTCTAGCTTTTGCAGTAACCTCTTGTGAGGAACTGTGTCGAAGGCCTTCTTGCAGTCCAAAAAAATGCAGTCGATCCACCCCTCTCTCTCTTGTCTTACTTCTGTCACCTTGTCATAAAACTCTAGTAGGTTTGTGACACAGGATTTTCCCTCCCTGAAACCATGCTGGTTGTCAATTATACACTTGTTTCTTTCCAGGTGCTCCACCACTCTCCTCCTGATGATCTTCTCCATGACCTTGCCTTCTATACACGTTAGTGATACAGGTCTGTAGTTTAGTGCCTCATGTCTGTCTCCCTTTTTAAAAATTGGGACTACATTTGCCATCTTCCATACCTCAGGGAGTTGCCCAGTTTCAAATGATGTGTTGAAGTTCTTTGTTAACGGTACACACAATATCTCTGCTCCCTCTTTAAGGACCCACGGAGAGATGTTGTCTGGTCCCACCGCCTTTGAGGTGTCAAGTTCGCATAGCAGCTTCTTCACCTCCTCCTTGGTTATATGTACCTCATCCAGCACTTGCTGGTGCACCCCCCTGCTCTGATTTCCTGGAGTCCTACTGGTTTCCACTGTAAATACTTCTTTAAATCTTGTGTTGAGCTCCTGACATACCTCCCGGTCGTTTCTTGTGAATTCCCCATCACCCTTCCTCAGTCTGATTACCTGGTCCTTGACTGTTGTTTTTCCTCCTGATGTGGCTGTACAACAGTTTCGGGTCAGTCTTGACTTTCGATGCTATGTCATTTTCGTATTGCCGCTGAGCCTCCCTTCTTATCTGTGCATATTCGTTTCTGACTCTTCGGCTAATCTCTTTATTTTCCTGAGTTCTCTGTCTTCTGTACCTTTTCCATTCTCTAGTACACCTAGTTTTTGCCTCCCTACACCTTTGGGTGAACCAAGGACTCGTTCTGTTCTTCCCATTATTTCTGTTTCCCTTAGGAACAAACCTCTCCTCTGCCTCCTTGCATTTTGTTGCCACATAATCCATCATTTCTTGTACTGGTTTTCCTGTCAGTTCCCTCTCCCACTGAATGTCTTGAAAGAAGTTCCTCAAGCCTGAGTAGTTCCCCCTTTTGTAGTTTGGTTTTTCCCACCCTATTCCTGCTGCTCTCTCCACTTGGAGCTCAACTATGTAGTCGAAGCACAGAACTACATGATCACTAGCTCCCAGGGGTCTTTCATACATGATATCCTCTATGTCAGAACTACTCAAGGTGAATACAAGGTCCAGTCTTGCTGGTTCATCCTCTCCTCTCTCTCTGGTAGTGTCTCTAACATGTTGATGCATGAGGTTTTCCAGTACCACATCCATCATCTTGGCTCTCCATGTTTCGGGACCCCCATGGGGCTCCAGGTTTTCCCAGTCAATCTCCTTGTGATTGAAATCACCCATAACTAGTAACTTTGCTCCCCCCATGTGTGCTCTCCTGGCCACCTCGGCTAGTGTGTCGACCATTGCTCTGTTGCTCTCATCGTATTCTTCTCTTGGCCTCCTGCAGTTCTGTGGTGGGTTGTACATTACTGCAATTATCACCTTATGTCCCTCAGACTGGATTGTTCCTACTAAGTAGTCCCTTTCGCCCGTGCCATCCATTCCTTCCATTTTCTCAACCCCCCACTGGTTTTTAATGAGCAGTGCAACTCCTCCTCCCCCTCTCCTCCCTCTGTCTTCTGAGGATTTGATATCCGGGTGGAAAGATTGAATCTGTTATTATTCTGGTGAGTTTTGTTTCTGTGAGTGCTATTATGCCTGGGGATGTCTCCTTGATTCTTTCGTGCCACTCCTCATACTTATTTGTTATTCCATCTGCATTTGTATGCAACACCTTCAACTTCTTTTCTAAGATTGTGTGTGTGAGTGTGTGTGTGTGTGTGTACTCACCTATTTGTACTCACCTATTTGTGGTTGCAGGGGTCGAGTCTTAGCTCCTGGCCCCGCCTCTTCACCGGTTGCTATTGGGCCCTCTCTCTCCCCGCTCCATGAGCTTTATCAAACCTCATCTTAAAACTGTGTATGGTTCCTACTTCCACTACGTCATTTTCTAGGCTATTCCACTGCCTTACAACTCTATGACAGAAGAAATACTTCCTAATATCTCTCTGACTCATTTGTGTCTTCAACTTCCAACTGTGGCCTCTTGTTTCTGTGTCCCCTCCCTGGAACATCCTGTCTTTGTCCACCTTGTCTATTCCACGCAGTATTTTATATGTCGCTATCATGTCTCCCCTGACCCTCCTGTCCTCCAGTGTCGTCAGGCCGATTTCCCTTAATCTTTCTTCATAGGACATTCCCCTTAGCTCTGGGACTAACCTTGTGGCAAACCTTTGTACTTTCTCTAGTTTCTTGACGTGCTTTATCAAGTGCGGGTTCCAAACAGGTGCTGCATACTCCAGTATGGGCCTGACATACACGGTGTACAGTGTCTTGAACGATTCCTTACTTAGGTATCGGAATGCTGTTCTCAGGTTTGCCAGGCGCCCATATGCTGCAGCAGTTATCTGATTGATGTGTGCTTCCGGAGACATGCTCGGTGTTATACTCACCCCAAGATCTTTCTCCTTGAGTGAGGTTTGCAGTCTTTGGCCACCTAGCCTATACTCTGTGGTCTTCTGTGCCCTTTCCCTATCTTCATGACTTTGCATTTGGCAGGATTAAATTCGAGAAGCCATTTGCTGGACCAGGTGTCCAGTCTGTCCTGGTCTCTTTGAAGTCCTGCCTGTGTCTGTGTGTGTGTGTGTGTGTTTGTGCGTGTGCTCACCTAATTGTGGTTGCAGGGGTCGAGACTCAGCTCCTGTGTGTGTACTCACCTAGTTGTACTCAACTAGTTGAGGTTGCAGGGGTCGAGTCCGAGCTCCTGGCCCCGCCTCTTCACTGATCGCTACTAGGTCACTCTCCCTGAACCGTGAGCTTTATCATACCTCTGCTTGAAGCTATGTATGGATCCTGCCTCCACTACATCGCTTCTGTGTGTGTGTGTGCGTGTACTCACCTAGTTGTACTCACCTAGTTGAGGTTGCAGGGGTCGAGTCCAAGCTCCTGGCCCCGCCTCTTCACTGGTCGCCATTAGGTCACTGTCCCTGAACCATGAGCTTTATCGTACCTCTGCTTAAAGCTATGTATGGATCCTGCCTCCACTACATCTCTTCCCAAACTATTCCACTTCTTGACTACTCTGTGGCTGAAGAAATACTTCCTAACATCCCTGTAATTCATCTGTGTCTTCAGCTTCCAACTGTGTCCCCTTGTTGCTGTGTCCAGTCTCTGGAACATCCTGTCTTTGTCCACCTTGTCAATTCCTCTCAGTATTTTGTAATGCGTTATCATGTCCCCCCTATCTCTCCTGTCCTCCAGTGTCGTCATGTTGATTTTCCTTAACCTCTCCTCGTAGGACATACCTCTTAGCTCTGGGACTAGTCTTGTGGCAAACCTTTTCACTTTCTCTAGTTTCTTTACATGCTTGGCTAGGTGTGGGTTCCAAACTGGTGCCGCATACTCCAATATGAGCCTAACGTACACGGTCTACAGGGTCCTGAACGACTCCTTATTAAGATGTCGGAATGCTGTTCTGAGGTTTGCAAGGCGCCCATATGCTGCAGCAGTTATTTGGTTGATGTGCGCTTCAGGAGATGTGCCTGGTGTTATACTCACCCCAAGATCTTTTTCCTTGAGTGAGGTTTGTAGTCTCTGGCCCCCTAGACTGTACTCCGTCTGCGGTCTTCTTTGCCCTTCCCCAATCTTCATGACTTTTCACTTGGTGGGATTGAACTCCAGGAGCCAATTGCTGGACCAGGTCTGCAGCCTGTCCAGATCCCTTTGTAGTTCTGCCTGGTCTTCGATCGAATGAATTCTTCTCATCAACTTCACGTCATCTGCAAACAGTGACACCTCAGAGTTTATTCCTTCTGTCATGTCGTTCACAAATACCAGAAACAGCACTGGTCCTAGGACTGACCCCTGTGGGACCCCGCTGGTCACAGGCGCGCACTCTGACACCTCGCCATGCACCATTACTCGCTGCTGTCTTCCTGACAAATATTCCCTGATCCATTGTAGTGCCTTCCCTGTTATCCCTGCTTGGTCCTCCAGGTTTTGCACTAATCTCTTGAGTGGTACTGCGTCAAACGCCTTCTTGCAGTCCAAGAAAATGCAATCCACCCACCCCTCTCTCTCTTGTCTTACTGCTGTTACCTTGTCATAGAACTCCAGTAGGTTTGTGACACAGGATTTCCCGTCCCTGAAACCATGTTGGGTGCTGTTCATGAGATCATTCCTTTCTAGGTGTTCCACCACTCTTCTCCTGACAATCTTCTCCATGACTTTGCATACTATACATGTCAGTGACACTGGTCTGTAGTTTAGTGCTTCATGTCTGTCTCCTTTTTTAAAGATTGGGACTACATTTGCTGTCTTCCATGCCTCAGGTAATCTCCCTGTTTCGATAGATGTATTGAATATTGTTGTTAGGGGTACACATAGCGCCTCTGCTCCCTCTCTCAGGACCCATGGAGAGATGTTATCTGGCCCCATTGCCTTTGAGGTATCTAGCTCAATCAGAAGCCTCTTCACTTCTTCCTCGGTTGTGTGTACCGTGTCCAGCACCTAGTGATGTGCCACACCTCTCCATCCCTCAGGAGTCCCTTCTGTCTCCTCTGTGAACACTTCTTTGAATCTCTTGTTGAGTTCCTCACATACTTCACGGTCATTTCTTGTTGTCTCTCCTCCTTCCTTCCTTAGCCTGATTACCTGGTCTTTGACTGTTGTTTTCCTCCTGATGTGGCTGTATAACAGCTTCGGGTCAGATTTGGCTTTCGCTGCTATGTCGTTTTCATATTGTCGTTGGGCCTCCCTTCTTATCTGTGCATATTCGTTTCTGGCTCTACGACTGCTCTCCTTATTCTCCTGGGTCCTTTGCCTTCTATATTTCTTCCATTCCCTAGCACACTTGGTTTTTGCCTCCTTGCACCTTTGGGTGAACCATGGGCTCATCCTGGCTTTTTCATTATTCCTGTTTCCCTTGGGTACAAACCTCTCTTCAGCCTCCTTGCACATTGTTGCTACATATTCCATCATCTCATTAACTGGCTTCCCTGCCAGTTCTCTGTCCCACTGAACCTCATTCAGGAAGTTCCTTATTCCCGTGTAGTCCCCTTTCCTGTAGTTTGGTTTCATTTGTCCTGGCCTTCCTGCTTCTCCCTCCACTTGCAGCTCTTCTTTGTATTCGAAGCTCAAAAGCACATGATCGCTGGCCCCAAGGGGTCTTTCATATGTGATGTCCTCAATATCTGCACTGCTCAAGGTGAATACTAAGTCCAGTCTTGCTGGCTCATCCTCTCCTCTCTCTCTTGTAGTGTCCCTTACGTGTTGGTACATGAAGTTTTCCAGTACCACCTCCATCATCTTAGCCCTCCATGTATCTTGGCCCCCATGTGGCTCCAAGTTAAAGTCACCCATGATCAGGAGCTTTGCCTTGCATGCATGAGCTCTTCTGGCCACTGCAGCCAGTGTGTCAACCATCGGTCTATTGCTCTCGTCATACTCATGCCCTGGTCTCCTGCTGTTCTGTGGTGGGTTATACATCACTGCTATTACCACCTTTGGACCTGAAGAGTGAAGCGTTCCCGCTATGTAATCACTTTCTTCTCCGCTGTCTCCTCTCTCCAGCTCTTCAAAATTCCATCGGTGTTTGATCAGCAATGCCGCTCCTCCACCCCCCCTGTTCCTTCTGTCTTTCCTCAGGATCTGGTACCCCTATGGAAAAATGGCATCTGTTACCATTCCTGTAAGCTTGGTTTCTGTGAGCGCTATGATGTCCGGTGATGTGTCTTTGACTCTTTCGGGGCACTCCTCCCACTTGTTTGTTATTCCATCAGCGTTTGTGTAGCATACCTTCAGTTTCCTTTCCAATACTGTGGTTTGGAGGGCCTGTGGGGGTGGGAGACCTGGTAGCATACTGTGGGATTCTATGATTGGGGGTTGGGTGGAAGCTGTGGGTATGGATTGTAGTGTGTGTTGGGATGGTGTGATAGGTTGTGGGGTTCTGAGGATAGTTGTGTGTGTGCTTGCCCTTGCTTCTCTGTTCTGCTCTGACTGACCTCTGCTGGTTCCTTCTTTGTTTCCTTTCCTATCTCCTTTCGCTTTTTTGTCCTCTCCCTCAACTGCTGTCTCTCTGTTTGTGTTCTGTCTCTGTCTAGGAACACCTTCTTGTACTCTTCCGAGTTTTTCAACCTTGGTTTCTCTTGGAGGATCCTGTTCCTCACTGTTTCTGTCCTGAGAATCAGATTGCTCGGTCGGTTTCTCCCCTTCACGTACCCCCCTATTCTCTGAAAATTTACAATCTCGTCCATGTCTTCTCCCCATATTTCCGTGATGATTTTCCCAATCTCCTTTCTTTCTTCCTGCCTTCTTTCAGTGTGTGTCTTTTCCTCTCTCTCCCAAAGCCCATGGATAAACACTGATTTTGCCCTATCCTCCTCCCATTACCTCTCCCTCTGTGACTCTGGTTCCTGTCTGTATATGGTCATTTTCTCCCTTGATTTTTCCAGTGGCTCTTGGTAGCATGGTTGTGCCTCAGCATTCGACTTATCTCCCTCTCTATCTGCACCCAGCTGCTCTTTCCTTTTACTCCCTGACCCTTCTTTGCAGGCTGATATGACCTTAGCATAATTCATATCTCCTTCCTTCCTGTTCATCCTCTCAGCTTCATATCCTGTGTCTTCTCTGGTCACTGCCCCCTGAGACTTGCTTCAGCCTGTTTACCTCAAACTCTAGGACCCTTACCCTGTCTACTGCAGTTTCGACTTGTGCCTCCCATTTCTTTGTCTCCTTCTCCAACCTCTTTTCCCATTTCGCACAGAGCTCTTTCTCCATTTTTTCAGAAAGCTCTCCTAATTTTCTCTCCCATTCTTGCTCCATCCTTATCCACTGCTCCTCCATCCATTCCTCCCTACCAATACCTTTGTCATCTGATCCCTGATTCCTACGAGTCCAAACCATTTTTTTTTTAGTAAAGGAAAGAGAGAAAGAGAGAGAAAGAGAGAGAGAGAGAGAGAAAGAGGGGAAAGGTAGAAGGAGAGAGAGGGGGAGAGTGAAAAGGAAAAGGGAGAGAGAGTGAGAGAAAGAGAGGAGAGAAGGGGAAGATAGGAGGAGAGAGGGGAGAGAGAAGGGAAAAGAGAAAGAAAGTGAGAGAGAGAGAGAGAGAGAGAGAGAGAGAGAGAGAGAGAGAGAGAGAGAGAGAGAGAGAGAGAGAGAGAGAGAGAGAGAGAGAGAGAGAGGAAGAGAGAGGAAGAGAGAGGAAGAGAGAGGAAGAGAGAAGAAGAGAGAGGAAGAGAGAAAAAGAGGAAGAGAGAGAGGAAAAGAGAGGAAGAGAGAGAGAAAAAGAGAGAGGAAGAGAGAGAAAGGGAGAGAGAGGAAGAGAGAGAGGAATAGAGAGAGAGGAAGGGAGAGAAAGATTAAGAGAGAGAGGAAGAGACAGAAAGAGTAAGAGAGAGAGAGAGAGAGAGAGAAGAATAGAGAGAGAGAAAAATAGAGAGAAGAATATATGTATATAGAGAGAGAGAGGAAGAGAGGAAAAGAGACAAAGAGATGGAGAGAGAAGGAAGGGTTAGAGGGTCACTTCACATAAAGGTGTGAAATCCTGTATGTGTGTGTGTGTGTGTGTGTGTGTGTGTGTGTGCTACAGCTATTCAAGTGCCTAACAGCAGATCCTGTTCTCACCTAGTGTGAGTGTATGTGTGTATGCGTGCTTTTATGTAAGCAGTCCTTATTTCTCTCGTATGTGCTACATATGTTTTGCATATGTACCCTGTCTCTTGGTTTCCACTGTACTGTCTTGTGTGCCTAAAATTACGTAAATTCACATAAAGGTGTGAAATCCTGTATATATATATATGTGTGTGTGTGTGTGTGTGTGTGTGTGTGTGTGTGTGTGTGTGTGTGTGTGTGTGTGTGTGTGTGTGTGTGTGTATGTGTGTATGTGTGTGTGTGTGTGTGTGTGTGTATATGTATGTGTATATATATATGTGTGTATGTGCATGTATATGTGTGTATATGTGTGTATATGTGTGTATATGTATGTGTATATATATGTGTGTATGTGCGTGTGTGTGTGTGTGTGTATATATATATGTGTGTGTGTATATGTGTGTGTGTAAATGTGTGTGTGTGTATATGTGTGTGTATATATATATATGTGTGTGTGTGTGTGTGTGTGTGTGTGTGTGTGTGTGTGTGTGTGTGTGTGTGTGTGTGTGTGTGTGTGTGTGTGTGTGTGTGTGTGTGTCTGTGTGTGTGTATTTATGTAAGCAGTCCTTATTTCCCTCGTATGTACTACATATGTTTTGCATATGTACCCAATCTCTTGGTTCCCACTGTACTATCTTGTGCCTAAAATTACGTTCAATTTTGTATGCTAGGCTTCGCTAGGCTACCTCTCATACTAGGCTATTTATCATTAACTGTTTAACTCCTAAACCTCAATAAATTCTACTAAATGCCAGTAAATGCTGCTTATTCTAATTCTGATAGCTCGAGGAGAGTGACCCCCAATTTCCAGCTAGAGACTGGTGCTGACCCCATGCAACTCAAACTAGGTGAATATTACTTGCGGCTGGCAGTGGAGTAATGTTGTCGTCCTGGGTCCCAGTATGAAAATGCTTGATGCTTCTCGGTAATTTTTCCACTAACTTCCTGTCCAATATACAAAAACAGTTAGAAACAGAAATACAAATAGCTAGAGCTTCATTTAAGGAGGTTATTAATAGAATATTCAAGAGGTTGCTAGTAGAATTACAGTAAATCAACCATTCAAATCATTATGAAGCTGTGTGTAGTCTGTGGTCAGTCAAACAAACGGGCTTCCACATGCATAAATTGTCATTTTTGTGGAAACTGGTGTCACGCCCCTTGTGCAGATATCCAAGAACTAGCTACAAGCAGTGTTAAAACAGGGAAGTGTTTTTGGGTATGCCCAAATGAAATAAATCTGTGGACTAAAATCACAAGGGTAATAAAAGAGGACAACATCAAAGCTGCTTTCATAGACAACCTGGAAGCTTTCTACAACAGATGGGAACATAAAAAGTCTGGGCTGAATGGTACTGCCCTTGATACTGGCAATGTAGTCAGAAACTGTAAGGCTGGAGATGAAGTCCTGGTAGTCAGTAAATGTGGGGCTGATAGTGCTGTCCTGGGAGACAGTAATGGTGAAGCTGGAGGTGCTGTCCTGGGAGACAGTAATGGTGAAGCTGGAGGTGCTGTCCTGGGAGAAAGTAATGGTGAAGCTGGAGGTGCTGTCCTGGGAGACAGTAATGGTGAAGCTGGAGATATTGTCCAGGTAGTCGGGAATCATACGCAGGAAGGAATACATATAAATGACCTCATAGGGGACAGGAGCCATAGTAGGGAAACAAGTGTAGTCAAAGATAAGATAAAACCAATATTGCAAACTAGAAATACCGCAGGAAATAGCAAACAAGAGGACTCCACTAGCAATAGTGAGGATATATTACCAAAAACAACTGGTGGGAACTCCATTGTTGGTGCTAGGGAGGATAGAAGTAAGACAGGGAAACATGCACCAACAGGGAATACAGTCACAGAAACCCAAGGCAAACGAAAACCAAGCCTGTGCACATACTATGCACTTGGTATCTGCTGGCATGGGAAATCTGGAAAAACAGATGGGACGTGCAACTATGACCACCCTAGAAAATGCCATGCCCATATGACAACAGGAAAATGCAAACTCCCTTCCTGTAAGCTTTTTCACCCTGAACTGTGTACCTCTTCAGTACAGGAAAGACTGTGCTATAACTTAAATTGCCAGGCATACCATCTAAAGGGGACAAAAAGATACAAAACATCCAGGCCATGGGAAAACCTGGGTAGCCACAGCCACTCAAGAGGGAGAGGTTTTTTAGTGCCAGGAAGGAAAAAAAAACTGGCATGAAATGGCAGAAATCGTACACCAAATCCAGTCATTCCTGGAGTGGAACCACAGTCGATGGCCTCCACTCCAAACCAACAGATACAGATACTAATGCCGGAAAAAAATCCCCCCCCCCAGTACCAACAATACCACCAGTCCGATAACATTCTTCTTTGCAAATATACAGGGTCTAAAGCCAGCAACAAACAACAAAATACCTTTCATCCGTGGACTGCTTGCATAGGCAAAGGCAATGTTCGCGGCTTTCACTGAGACCCACATAAAGGATCACTTGGACAACGAAATATGGATCCCAGGTTACAACCTATACAGATGTGACAGAGTGAACAGGCAAAAGGGGGGGGGGTTGGCCTGTACATTGCAGAGTCACTTGTTTGCACAGAAATGCTTAATGCCTCAAATGATGTAGTGGAAGTTTTAGCAGTAAAGGTCGAGAACCAAAACCTAGTCATTGTGGTAGGCTACAAGCCTCCGGATGCAACATCCCAGCAATTCCAGGAACAGCTGTTAAAAATTGACCACTGTCTGGAAAATCTTCCAGCTCCTGCACCCAACATCTTGCTCCTGGGGGATTTCAACTTAAGGCACATAAAATGGAGGAATATAGAAAATAATATTGTTGCAGTAATAACACCAGGAGGCAGCTCTGATGAAAACTCACACTCACACGAGCTTTTAAATCTCTGCACAAAATTCAATTTAAACCAGCAAATAATAGAGCCTACTAGACTGGAGAATACACTAGACCTCAAATTCACTAACAATGATGATCTGATAAGAAATGTCACATATCAAAAGCAATATACTCAGATCACAACATAATTGAGGTTCAGACATGTATGCGTGGAGCCCCAGACCGACATAATGAGACTAATCACGAGGGAGCATTCACCAAATTCAACTTCAATAACAAAAACATAAAGTGGGACCAAGTAAACCAAGTCCTAACCGATATAACCTGGGAAGATATACTAAGCAACACAGACCCCAATTTATGCCTAGAACAGATTAACTCGGTGGCACTCGATGTATGCACAAGGCTTATTCCTCTAAGAAAAAGGAGGAGCAGATGTAAAATAGAAAGAGACAGGCGCTCCCTTTACAGGCGATGGAAAAGAATAACAGAGCGGCTAAAAGAGGTCAATATATCTGAAATGCGTAGGGAGACACTGGTCAGAGAAATAGCAAGCATCGAACTTAAGCTAAAAGAATCCTTTAGGAGTCAGGAATCGCGGGAAGAACTAAAAGCCATAAATGAAATCGAAAGAAACCCAAAGTATTTCTTCTCCTATGCCAAATCAAAATCGAGAACAACGTCCAGTATTGGGCCCCTACTTAAACAAGATGGGTCCTACACAGATGACAGCAAGGAAATGAGTGAGCTACTCAAGTCCCAATATGACTCAGTTTTTAGCAAGCCGCTAACCAGACTGAGAGTCGAAGATCAAAATGAATTTTTTATGAGAGAGCCACAAAATTTGATTAACACAAGCCTATCCGATGTTATCCTGACGCCAAATGACTTCGAACAGGCGATAAATGACATGCCCATGCACTCTGCCCCAGGGCCAGACTCATGGAACTCTGTGTTCATCAAGAACTGCAAGAAGCCCCTATCACGAGCCTTTTCCATCCTATGGAGAGGGAGCATGGACACGGGGGTCGTCCCACAGTTACTAAAAACAACAGACATAGCCCCACTCCACAAAGGGGGCAGTAAAGCAACAGCAAAGAACTACAGACCAATAGCACTAACATCCCATATCATAAAAATCTTTGAAAGGGTCCTAAGAAGCAAGATCACCACCCATCTAGAAACCCATCAGTTACACAACCCAGGGCAACATGGGTTTAGAACAGGTCGCTCCTGTCTGTCTCAACTATTGGATCACTACGACAAGGTCCTAAATGCACTAGAAGACAAAAAGAATGCAGATGTAATATATACAGACTTTGCAAAAGCCTTCGACAAGTGTGACCATGGCATAATAGCACACAAAATGCGTGCTAAAGGAATAACAGGAAAAGTCTGTCGATGGATCTATAATTTCCTCACTAACAGAACACAGAGAGTAGTCGTCAACAGAGTAAAGTCCGAGGCAGCTACGGTGAAAAGCTCTGTTCCACAAGGCACAGTACTCGCTCCCATCCTGTTCCTCATCCTCATATCCAACATAGACAAGGATGTCAGCCACAGCACCGTGTCTTCCTTTGCAGATGACACCCGAATCTGCATGACAGTGTCTTCCATTGCAGACACTGCAAGGCTCCAGGCGGACATCAACCAAATCTTTCAGTGGGCTGCAGAAAACAATATGAAGTTCAACGATGAGAAATTTCAATTACTCAGATATGGTAAACATGAGGAAATTAAATCTTCATCAGAGTACAAAACAAATTCTGGCCACAAAATAGAGCGAAACACCAACGTCAAAGACCTGGGAGTGATCATGTAGGAGAATCTCACCTTCAAGGACCACAACATTGTATCAATCGCATCTGCTAGAAAAATGACAGGATGGATAATGAGAACCTTCAAAACTAGGGAGGCCAAGCCCATGATGACACTCTTCAGGTCACTTGTTCTATCTAGGCTGGAATATTGCTGCACACTAACAGCACCTTTCAAGGCAGGTGAAATTGCCTACCTAGAAAATGTACAGAGAACTTTCACGGCGCACATAACGGAGATAAAACACCTCAATTACTGGGAGCGCTTGAGGTTCCTAAACCTGTATTCCCTGGAACGCAGGAGGGAGAGATACATGATTATATACACCTGGAAAATCCTAGAGGGACTAGTACCGAACTTGCACACGAAAATCACTCACTACGAAAGCAAAACACTTAGCAGACGATGCACCATCCCCCCAATGAAAAGCAGGGGTGTCACTAGCACGTTAAGAGACCATACAATAAGTGTCAGGGGCCCAAGACTGTTCAACTGCCTCCCAGCACACATAAGGGGGATTACCAACAGACCCCTGGCAGTCTTCAAGCTGGCACTGGGCAAGCACCTAAAGTCAGTTCCTGATCAGCCGGGCTGTGGCTCGTACGTTGGTTTGCGTGCAGCCAGCAGCAACAGTCTGGTTGATCAGGCTCTGATCCACCAGGAGGCTTGGTCACAGACCGGGCGTTGACCCCCGGAACTCTCTCCTGGTAAACTCCAGGTAGGCACTGTGGTCTCTAGCTCATCTAATTTTTTCACTCACTGTATTTACTGACACATCTATACATATCTCTTATCTCCCTGGTCTTGAGTCTCACTTATTCTTCAAAATACCCCACTGCGTTATTATGGCAACACTATTTAGGCCTGACACAACTGTTCACCCTTCCAACGGCCCCCACTAAACACTTAGTCACTATTTCCTTTGTTTTCTTTTCTGTGATCACTTATAGGCGTGCACACGCCTATATCCCACACTCTATTCCTTATGACACAGTCAGAAATTACCACCAAAACACGAGCTCAAACCGCGTGACTCCTCCACGAGTGTGTGTGTGTGTGTGTGTGTGTGTGTGTGTGTGTATGTATGTGTGTGTGTGTGTGTGTGTGTGTGTGTGTGTGTGTGTGTTTGTGTGTGTGTGTGTACTCACCTATTTGTGGTTGCAGGGGTCGAGTCCTAGCTCTTGGCCCCGCCTCTTTACTGGTTGCTACTGGGTCCTCTCTTTTCCTGCTCCATGAGCTTTATCAAACCTCGTCTTATAACTATGTATGGTTCCCGCCTCCACTACGTCACTTTCTAGGCTATTCCACTGCCTGACAACTCTATGACTGAAGAAATACTTCCTAACATTCCTTTGACTCATCTGAGTCTTCAACTTCAAATTGTGACCTCTTGTTTCTGTGTCCCCTCCCTGGAACATCCTGTCTTTGTCCACCTTGTCTATTCCGCGCAGTATTTTATATGTTGTTATCATGTCTCCCCTGACCCTCCTGTCCTCCAGTGTCGTCAGGCCAATTTCCCTTAACCTTTCTTCATAGGATATTCCCCCTTAGCTCTGGAACTAACCTTGTCGCAAACCTTTGCACTTTCTCTAATTTCTTGACGTGCTTGATCAAGTGCGGGTTACAAAAAGGTGCTGCATACTCCAGTATGGGCCTGACGTACACGGTGTACAGTGTCTTGAACGATTCCTTACTAAGGTATCGGAACGCTGTTCTCAGGTTTGCCAGCGCCCATATGCCGCAGCAGTTATCTGGTTGATGTGTGCTTCCGGAGACATGCTCAGTATTATACTCACCCCAAGATCTTTCTCTTTGAGTGAGGTTTGCAGTCTTCGGCCACCTAGCCTATACTCTGTCTGAGGCCGTCTGTGCCCTTCCCCGATCTTCATGACTTTGCATTTGGTGGGGTTAATTTCGAGAAGCCAGTTGCTGGACCAGGTGTCCAGTCTGTCCCGGTCTCTTTGAAGTCCTGCCTGATCCTCATCTGATTGAATTCTCCTCATAAACTTCACATCATAAGAACATAAGAATGTAGGAACACTGCAGAAGGCCTACTGGCCCATACGAGGCAGGCCCTTATCAAAACGATCTCTACCTAAAGCTACCCAAGAAATAACTCCCGTACCCCATGACACCAATCAAACCCAGCCCCTCCCACTCATATATTTGTCCAGTCTCTTCTTAAAGCTACCCAAGGCCCTAGCCTCTATCACCCCACTAGGAAGACTGTTCCACGCATCTACAACTCTGTTAGAAAACCAGTACTTACCTATGTCCTTTCTAAATCTAAATTTATCTAACTTATATCCATTATTTCTGGTTCTTACCTGGTTCGACACCCTCAGTACTTTATTAATATCTCCCTTGTTTATGCCTGTCATCCACTTATACACTTCATTGATATCTCCTCTCATTCTACGCCTCTCCAGAGAGTGGAGATTTAAGGCTTTAAGTCTATCTTCATACGGGAGGTTCCTTACATAGTAAATCATTTTAGTCATTCTTCTCTGTATGTTCTCTAATGAGTCTATGTCCATCCTGTAGTAAGGAGACCAAAACTGAGCAGCATAATCTAAATGAGGCCTCACTAGTGATGTATAGAGCTGTAAAATAACTTTTGGACTTCAGTTACTTATACTTCTTGAGATAAATCCAAGTAATCTGTTGGCCTTGTTGTACACACTAAGGCACTCCTGTCTTGGCTTTAAATTTCTGCTTACCATGACTCCCAAGTCTTTTTCACATTCTGTATGATCAAGCTCTACTTCACCTAGATTATAGCTTCGAGGGTTATTTTCATTACCAAGGGCAAGTACCTTACACTTATCGACATTGAACTTCATCTGCCATTTTTCAGACCAAGACATTAATTTGTCCAAATCCTCCTGGAGTTCATTGACGTCCTCCTCAGAGTGAATTATACGGCCTATCTTTGTATCATCAGCAAACTTACTCATGTCACTCGTAATCCCTTCATCAAGGTCATTAATGTAAATTATGAACAAGAGAGGGCCTAAAACTGATCCTTGTGGAACGCCACTAGTGACTAATCCCCATTCAGATTTCACTCCATTAATGGTAACTCTCTGCTTTCTATTGGTAAGCCATGCCTCAATCCATGCTAGAACTTTACCTCCTATACCATGAGCTGCCACTTTTCTTAAGAGTCTCTTGTGAGGTACTCTATCGAAGGCTTTACTAAAATCCAAATAAACAATATCATATTCCTTATCACTGTCAACTGCCTCAAATGTTCTATTGAAGAACGTCAGTAAGTTTGTCAGGCAGGAACGACCTCTCGTGAATCCATGCTGAGATTCATTTATCAAGTTATGCTCTTCAAGGTGACTTCTGATAATGTCAGCTATAATTGATTCTAATAACTTGCCCACTATAGATGTCAGGCTTGAACATTAAAATGGTATAAAATACCGACAGGTTGTTAGGTAAGACACATATGCAACAGTTAGGTATCTTTATTTCGAAACGTTTCGCCTACACAGTAGGCTTCTTCAGTCGAGTACAGAAAAGTTGATAGAAGCAGAAGAGACTTGAAGACGATGTAATCAGTCCATCACCCTTAAAGTTTTGAGGTGGTCAGTCCCTCAGTCTGGAGAAGAGCATTGTTCCATAGTATGAAACAATATGGTGATGAAGTGACAGGATGGAGCCTTATATAGCACCAAGAGGTGAGACGTAGGTCACTAGAAGAGGTAAGAACTCAGATGTTGGGAGGTCAGGTCCCTCTCAAATTCAGCCGTTCTCACTAGTAGAGGTTGTCGAAGTTGATTGTAGGTCTGTACCAAGATACCCTTGTGTTGCAGTGTCTGACAGATTGAACATTAAAATGGTATAAAATACCGACAAGTTGTTAGGTAAGACACATATGCAACAGTTAGGTAACTTTATTTCGAAACGTTTCGCCTACACAGTAGGCTTCTTCAGTCGAGTACAGAAAAGTTGATAGAAGCAGAAGAGACTTGAAGACGATGTAATCAGTCCATCACCCTTAAAGTTTTGAGGTGGTCAGTCCCTCAGTCTGGAGAAGAGCATTGTTCCATAGTATGAAACAATATGGAGATGAAGTGACAGGATGGAGCCTTATATAGCGCCAAGAGGTGAGACGTAGGTCACTAGAAGAGGTAAGAACTCAGATGTTGGGAGGACAGGTCCCTCTCTGTTGCATATGTGTCTTACCTAACAACTTGTCGGTATTTTATACCATTTTAATGTTCAATCTGTCAGACACTGCAACACAAGGGTATCTTGGTACAGACCTACAATCAACTTCGACAACCTCTACTAGTGAGAACGGCTGGATTTGAGAGGGACCTGACCTCCCAACATCTGAGTTCTTACCTCTTCTAGTGACCTACGTCTCACCTCTTGGCGCTATATAAGGCTCCATCCTGTCACTTCATCTCCATATTGTTTCATACTATGGAACAATGCTCTTCTCCAGACTGAGGGACTGACCACCTCAAAACTTTAAGGGTGATGGACTGATTACATCGTCTTCAAGTCTCTTCTGCTTCTATCAACTTTTCTGTACTCGACTGAAGAAGCCTACTGTGTAGGCGAAACGTTTCGAAATAAAGATACCTAACTGTTGCATATGTGTCTTACCTAACAACTTGTCGGTATTTTATACCATTTTAATGTTCAATCTGTCAGACACTGCAACACAAGGGTATCTTGGTACAGACCTACAATCAACTTCGACAACCTCTACTAGTGAGAACGGCTGGATTTGAGAGGGACCTGACCTCCCAACATCTGAGTTCTTACCTCTTCTAGTGACCTACGTCTCACCTCTTGGCGCTATATAAGGCTCCATCCTGTCACTTCATCTCCATATTGTTTCATACTATGGAACAATGCTCTTCTCCAGACTGAGGGACTGACCACCTCAAAACTTTAAGGGTGATGGACTGATTACATCGTCTTCAAGTCTCTTCTGCTTCTATCAACTTTTCTGTACTCAACTGAAGAAGCCTACTGTGTAGGCAAAACGTTTCGAAATAAAGATACCTAACTGTTGCATATGTGTCTTACCTAACAACATGTCAGGCTTATTGGACGGTAATTTGAAGGAGTGGACTTATCCCCTGATTTGAATATAGGAACCACATTAGCCATCTTCCACAACTCTGGCACAACACCAGTAAGGATGGACGCATTGAATACACTCGTTAATGGCTGACTAAGCTCTATCTTGCATTCCTTAAGTACCCTGGAAAACAACTCATCGGGTCCCTGGGACTTATTTTGCTTCAGTTTGTCTATCTGTTTAATAAGCATGTCCCTCGGGATAGTAATATTAGTTAACTTAAATTCATCAGGAACTAAATAATTGTTAATTACTGGAATCTCATTTACATCTTCCTGTGTAAAAACTGACAAAAAATAGTCATTAAATAAGGAGCACATTTCCAGTTCGTTATCCGTCAGCTGTCCATTCCCAATTTTCAGAGGTCCTACTTTTTCCTTCACCTTCGTCCTATACACTTGAAAGAACCCCTTTGGAATAGTCTTTGATTCATTAGCAACTCTAATTTCATAGTCACGTTTAGCCTTTCTAATCGCCTTTTTTACTTCTCTTTTAAGCTGAACATATTGGTCAGTAAGGTTAACCTCTCCTCTTCTGATGCGCCTATAAATTCCCCTTTTCTCCCCTAACAGATGCTTTAGCCTCCTGTTAACCCGTTTGGGATCGTTATTATTAGACCTAATTTCTCTCTGGGGAATGTATATACTCTGGGCACTGTGTACATTATTAAGAAAACAATCATAAAAGCAGATCCCTTCATATTCATAAGTATGATTATCGTCAATAAAATCATTAGCTAGATAACCCCAATCAAGATTAGACAGATGTTCCCTAAGTCCATTATAATCGGCAGAACGAAAATCAGGGATTTTTACTGTATTATCATTATTCTTGCATTCCCAATTAATCACTTGCGCCAAGCTCTTCAGTGATCTCTAGATTATTCACGAGTGTTTCCTTATTTGACAAGATTAGGTCTAGCAAATTATTACCCCTGGTAGGCTCAGTTACGCTCTGTTTCAGAAAACAGTCCTGAACTGTTTCCATAAAGTCACTGGACTCTAGATTACCTGTCAAAGAATTCCAGTCGGTTTGACTAAAGTTAAAGTCCCCTACTATGACTATGTTACTGTGTCCAGAAGCCCTAACAATTTCGTCCCAAAGAAGTCTCCCTCTATCGTGATCCAAGCCTGGAGGTCGGTATATTACACCTAGAATTAGTTTTTCTTGACCCTCCACGAACTCTACCCAAACAGACTCTGTTACTGCTCCATCTATTTTTATACCTGTTTTTATGCAACAATTAATATTTTCTCGAACATACAATGCAACTCCTCCCCCCTTCCCATTACATCTATCCACATTGAACAACTTAAATCCCTGAATATTACACTCAGCAGTCATATCCCGACTCTTTAAATCATACCACGTTTCAGTTAATGCATCGCTATTGGGCCGTGCGGACGTGCTGCGCAGTAGCTCCTGATTGAGTTGGCTTTTGCGCAGTGTTGACGTGTACTTGGCTCTTTGAAGACCTGTTTGCGCGCTCTCTAGAATTGAAGCAAGATGCCCTCCATCGAGCAACTTTACCAACAGCTTAAGGAAGAACTGAGGTTGGCGAATATGGAAATTCGGCGACTGACCGAGGAAAACAAAAAGATTCGGAGTAGTCCTCCTGTTTTGAGTCCTCAGGTCAAGAAGGGAAACTGGTCAGTGGCTGGACAGCAGGGAAAGAAGTTGACGATCAAGAAGACGAATGGAAAGGTAGAAACGATGAAGAAGAAAGAGACTGCCGTGGAAACTGTTGTGGAAACATCCAATACATTCTCAGTGCTACCCGACGAATGTAAGTTGACTACTGGGAACGACACGACGAAAGACATTAAGGAAGGTAAGAATATTGTTGTTGTTGGGGATAGCCAAGTTAGGTATATGGATAGGGCGTTCTGTTTGAAGGACAGGAGTAGGAGACAGAGAGTTTGCTTTCCTGGGGCTGGGATGGAGGATATTGTTAGCCGTCTGGATGACATCATGAGAGGTAATGGGAGCAATCCTATTATCTGTCTCAGTGCTGGAGGCAACGATGTTGGCAGACGTAGGAGTGAGGACCTGATTAGCAGGTATAGGTCAGCAATAGAAATAATTAGAAGTAAGGGTGGGAACCCTCTCATATGTGGTATTTTGCCAAGGAGGGGAGTTGGAAATGAATGGTTGTCCAGGGCAATTGGTGTCAATTGCTGGCTGGACAAATACTGTAAGGAAAATGCGGTAACATTCATAGACAACTGGGACCTCTTCTATGGCAGAAATGACATGTATGCTAGGGACGGGATTCACTTATCTAGGTGTGGGGTGGGAGCACTGGCAACTGCAGTGGAGGGAGCAGTTAGGACTTTAAACTAGGAATAGTTAGTGGTATGGGTTTTGGCAGGAAAACAGTGAAGTCCCAGTGTAGTAATATTACGAGTTCTAGGGGAACTAGTAATAATAAGAACGAGATAGATATTGAAAAGCCAGGGACCTTGGGTGATAAGGACAGTAATAGGTTTAGTAGAAAAATAGAAATGAGCAGGAAGGGTAAAGAGAAAGGAGAGTCTTTCAATGTTTATTATGCTAATTGCCGTAGTGCTAGGAATAAGATGGACGAGTTGAGATTAGTTGCTAGTGTAGGTAACATTGATGTATTTGCCTTAACTGAGACGTGGTTTAATTCAAAAAGTCGGGACATGCCTGCGGAATGTCATATTCAGGGTTTTAAATTGTTCCAAGAAGATAGAAGTATTGGGAGGGGGGGTGGGGTGGCATTGTATGTCCGAGATCGCTTGAACTGTTGCATAAAAACGGGTATTAAGTCTGAAGTAACACATACAGAGTCTGTTTGGATAGAATTTTCAGAGGGGCATGAAAAACTGATTTTAGGAGTGATATACCGTCCCCCAAACTTAGATAGGGACCAAGGGAAACTACTATGGGAGGAAATTGTTAAGGCCACAAGGCACGATAATGTAGTAATTCTAGGAGACTTTAACTTTAGTCATGTTGATTGGAATTTCTTGACTGGGAATTTAGAATCATACGAGTTCTTAGAAGTATTTCAGGATTGTTTTTTGAAGCAGTTTGTGACAGAACCTACAAGGGGAAATAGCCTGCTTGACTTAGTTATGTCAAACAATGAATCCCTTGTTAATAATTTAGAAATTTCAGAGGAACTGGGTGCTAGCGACCACAAATCAATTACATTTAGCATTGAATGGAAGTACGATAGTAGCAATAATTCAGTAGCAGTCCCAGATTTTCGCTTAGCAGATTACGATGGGCTTAGAGAACACTTATCATCTGTTGACTGGGGTAACGAAGAGAGCTATCAATATGACAGTTTTCTGAACACTATACATGCTGCTCAAGGAGCGTTTATCCCATATAAAGAAATTAGATCAAATAGAAATGACCCAAAATGGATGAATAATAGGCTCAAGTATCTACTAGGGCATAAGAAAGGAATTTATAGGCGTATCAAAAGAGGTGAGGGTCATCTTATGAATCAGTATATTGACATTAAGAGGGACATTAAAAAGGGGATAAGAAAAGCTAAAAGGGACTATGAAATTAAAGTTGCTAGGGATTCTAAAACTAACCCAAAAAGTTTTTTCCAGGTCTATAGAACAAAAGTTAGAGATAAGATAGGTCCCCTTAAAAATAACTATGGGCACCTTACTGACAAAGAGAATGAAATGTGCTTGATTTTAAATAATTATTTTCTCTCAGTTTTTACACAGGAAGACACTAACAATATTCCAGTAATTAATTTTTACAGTGGGCTAGAAGAAGATAAATTATGTAACATCACAGTCACGAGTGAGATGGTTGTGAAGCAGATAGACAGACTGAAGCAAAATAAGTCGCCGGGTCCTGATGAGGTTTTTTCAAGGGTTCTTAAGGAATGCAAAATGGAACTCTGTGAACCATTAACTAATATTTTTAATTTATCTCTTCAAACAGGTGTAGTGTCTGATATGTGGAAGATGGCTAATGTAATTCCTATTTTTAAAACAGGGGACAAGTCGTTACCGTCAAATTATCGCCCAATAAGCCTGACCTCAATTGTAGGCAAATTACTAGAGTCAATTATAGCTGAGATTATAAGAAGCCATCTCGATAAGCATAGCTTGATTAATGATACTCAGCATGGATTCACAAGAGGCCGGTCTTGTCTAACTAATTTATTAACTTTCTTCAGTAAAGCTTTTGAGGCTGTTGACCACAATAAAGAATTTGATATTATTTACTTAGATTTTAGTAAGGCTTTTGATAGAGTTCCGCACCATAGACTGTTAAAGAAAGTGGCAGCTCATGGCATTGGGGGAAAAGTGCTCTCGTGGATCGAGTCATGGCTCACTGACAGGAAGCAGAGAGTGTCCATAAATGGGGTTAAGTCCGAGTGGGGATCTGTAACAAGTGGCGTTCCACAGGGATCAGTCTTGGGCCCGTTGTTGTTTATAATATATATCAATGATCTTGATGAGGGAATTACTAGTGATATGAGCAAATTCGCCGATGACACAAAGATAGGTAGGATAATTGATTCAAACGTAGATGTTATGGAACTTCAGGAGGATTTAAACAAACTCCATTCTTGGTCAGAAAAGTGGCAGATGCAGTTCAATGTAGATAAATGCAAGGTTCTGAAGCTTGGGAGTGCCCATAATCCTAGTACTTATAAGTTAAATGATGTAGAACTTAGCCATACAGATTGCGAAAAGGACTTGGGGGTTATGGTGAGCAGCAACCTTAAACCAAGACAGCAATGCCTAAGCGTACGTAATAAGGCAAATAGATTACTGGGATTTATATCAAGAAGTGTAAGCAACAGAAGTCCAGAGGTCATACTGCAGCTTTATACATCATTAGTAAGGCCTCACCTAGATTATGCAGCTCAGTTCTGGTCTCCGTATTACAAAATGGACATAAATTCGTTAGAAAATATTCAGCGTAGGATGACTAAATTAATACATAGCATTAGAAATCTTCCTTATGAAGAAAGATTGAAGACTCTTAAGTTACATTCACTTGTTAGACGAAGAATGAGGGGAGACCTGATCGAAGTGTATAAGTGGAAGATAGGTATTAATAAAGGGGATATTAATAAGGTCTTGAGGATGTCTCTCCAAGAGAGAACCCGCAGTAATGGATTTAAATTAGATAAGTTTAGATTTAGAAAGGACATAGGAAAGTATTGGTTTGGAAATAGGGTAGTTGATGAGTGGAACAGTCTACCTAGTTGGGTTATTGAGGCTGGGACTTTGGGTAGTTTCAAATCTAGGTTGGATAAGTACATGAGTGGGAGGGGTTGGATTTGAGTGGGACTTTCACATCAGAGCTTATTTCTTGGGTGGCATTGAAAATTGGGCAAATGTTTTGTTAGTGGGATGAATTGTAAAGGACCTGCCTAGTATGGGCCAGCAGGCCTCCTGCAGTGTTCCTCCTTTCTTATGTTCTTATGTTCTTATGATATCAAAGTTCCCAGCACATGCTACCAAACGTAGTTCATTAATTTTATTTCTTGCACTTCGACTGTTAGCATAAAAAACCATCATATGTTTTTTCTTCTGCACATTTTTCCTATTCATCTTTGTTTTTACACAATTTCTGAAATTATCATTACCCAGAGTTACTCCATGACAGTTACTATTAAGAATCTTAATATCAGAGCATAAGTCAATATATCCATACTCATTATTTATCATTTCTAAACCCATACCTCTAACTAATCCTAGTTTAAAGTCCTAACAACCTCCTCAACTGAGTTAGCAAGAAAACCCACACCTGCCCTGGATAAGTGAACCCCATCCCTGGCATACATGTCATTTCGGCCATAGAAGTTGTCCCAGTTATCAATGAATGGTACTGCATTATCCTTACAGGGACGTTTCTGAGTCTAACCCTTCCATCATGTCGTTCACATATACTAAAAATAGCACTGGTCCTAGGACCGACCCCTGTGGAACCCCGCTCGTCACAAGTGTCCACTGTGATACCTCATCACGTACCATGACTCGTTGTTGCCTCCCTGTCAGGTATTCTCTGATCCATTGCAGTGCCCTTCCTGTTATATGCACCTGATCCTCTAGCTTCTACACTAATCTCTTGTGAGGAACTGTGTCAAAGGCCTTCTTGCAATCCAAGAAAATTTAATCAACCCCCAACCCTCTCATTTTTTACATCTGTTACCATGTCATAAAACTCCAGAAGGTTTGTGACACAGGATTTGCCTTCCATGAATCCATGCTGGTTATCATTTATAATCTTGTTCCATTCCAGGTGTTCCACCACTCTCCTCCTGATAATCTTCTCTATGACTTTGCATGCTATACACGTTAGAGACACTGGTCTGAAGTTTAGTGCCTCGTTTCTGTCTCCTTTCTTAAAAATGGGGACTACATTGCCGTCTTCCGTATCTCAGGTAGTTGCCCAGTTTCAAGGGATGTATTGAAGATTGTGGTTAGTGGCCCACACAGTGTCTCTGCTCCTTCTCTATGGACCCACGGGGAGATGTTGTCTGATCCCATCGCCTTTGAGGTATCAAGGTCACTTAGCAGCTTCTGCGCCTCCTCCTCTATTGTTTGTATGTCATCCAACACTTGTTGGTATATTCCCTGTTTATGTTCCCCTCTGTGCTGTCTTCCCATAGCCCTTCATGTCTCTACTGTATATACTTCCTTAAATCTCCTGTTTAACTCCTCACATACCTCCTGATCGTTTCTTGTGAGTTCCCCACCTTCTGTCCTCAGCCTGATCACCTAGTCTTTGACTGTTATATCCCTTCTGATGTGGCTGCACAACAGTTTCAGGACAGACTTGACTTTCGATGCTGTGTTATTTTTATACTTTTGCTGAGCCTCCCTCCTTACCTGTGCATACTCATTCCTGGATCTGCGACTAATCTCCCTATTTTCATGTGTTCTATGCCTTTTGTACTTTTTCCATTCTCTATTGCACTTAGTTTTTGCCTCCTTACACCGTCGGCTTGTTCTGGTCTTCCCATTATTTCTGTTGCCCTTGGGAACAAACCTTTCCTCTGCCTCCTTGCATTTTGTTGTTACGTAGTCCATCATTTTGTTTACTGACTTTCCTACCAGTTCTGTGTCTCACAGAACCTCCTGCAGGAAGTTCCTCAAACCTAAGTAGTTCCCTCTTTTATAGTCTGGCTTTTCCCATTCAACTCATGTCACCCTCTCCACTTGTAACTCTACTACGTATTCAAAGCACAGATCCACATGGTCACTAGCTCCTAGGGGACTCTCATATGTGATGTCCTCAATGTCTGAACTGCCCAGGGTGAACACAAGGTTCAGTCTTACTGGTTTGTCCTCCCCTCTCACTCTGGTAGTGTCCTTAACATGTTAATGCATGAGGTTTTCAAGTACCACATCCATCATCTTGGCTCTCCATGTTTCGGGACTCCTGTGTGGCTCCAGGTTTTCCAATCAATCTCCCTGTGGTTGAAATCGCTCATAACCAGTAACTTTGCTCTGCTCGAGTGAGCTCTTCTTGCCACCTCAGCCAGTGTGTCCACCATTGCTCTGTTGCTCTCTTCATATTCCTCTCTTGACTTCCTGCAGGTCTGTGTTTGTGTGTGTGTGTGTGTGTGTGTGTGTGTGTGTGTGTGTGTGTGTGTGTGTGTGTGTGTGTGTGTGTGTGTGTGTGTGTGTGAGGGGAAAACATGGAGGAGGAAAATTAAGAGAGAATAAAGAGGATAATGTAAAGGAGACAACAGGGATGATATGTTTTCTGCTATTAATTTAGAAATCGTTTAAAATCTACGAAAATTATTTTGTATCGAATACAGTATAAACTTATATAATGCATACGTAAATAAAGAAATATTACCTGGAGAGAGACCTGGAGAGAGTTCCGGGGGAACATAGACAACAGGTGGAAAGAAACACGTCCAATGTTTCTACTCTGGCTGGGAATCGAACCCAGGCCCTCACCGTGTGAAGCGAGAGAAAATATAAGAATATAAAGCGGAAGTGCGAGCACACGGGTCCAGATGTACCTGTGCTCCTTGGCGGAGGTAGTGCGAGCACACGGGTCCAGATGTACCTGTGCTCCTTGGCGGAGGTAGTGCGAGCACACGGGTCCAGATGTACCTGTGCTCCTTGGCGGAGGTAGTGCGAGCACACGGGTCCAGATGTACCTGTGCTCCTTGGCGGAGGTAGTGCGAGCACACGGGTCCAGATGTACCTGTGCTCCTTGGCGGAGGAAGTGCGAGCACACGGGTCCAGATGTACCTGTGCTCCTTGGCGGAGGTAGTGCGAGCACACGGGTCCAGATGTACCTGTGCTCCTTGGCGGAGGTAGTGCGAGCACACGGGTCCAAATGTACCTGTGCTCCTTGGCGGAGGTAGTGCGAGCACACGGGTCCAAATGTACCTGTGCTCCTTGGCGGAGGTAGTGCGAGCACACGGGTCCAAATGTACCTGTGCTCCTTGGCGGAGGTAGTGCGAGCACACGGGTCCAAATGTACTTGTGCTCCTTGGCGGAGGTAGTGCGAGCACACGGGTCCAGATGTACCTGTGCTCCTTGGCGGAGGTACAAGAAACTAGTGATGGTACAGGGTAATAAAGAGGTAGTAGCTCTGCTGTAAGTCACGCAGCGTTAATCTTTACTACTCTACTTTGTTGTCTTTGTTAAATTGTGTATTTAGAAAATGAACTGATATGGTGTTTTAGGTAAATAATTTCTTTAATGAATGTTGAAAGACGTTCAGTGAGTTGTTTACACTAAAAATAAATTGGTATAAAATTATATTCTATCCTAAGTAAATAACTCGGTGCCGTCCAGTCAGATATTTACATCTGTAATAAAGTAGTGAGAAATGATTACTTATCTTTTATGTAAATAACTGATTTACTGGACTGATTGATTCGTTACTGTGGACATTCCATCAATGTAAGTGGATTTTGTATCTTTTAAGTAAATAACTTATTTACAGGACTCTCTGGGGCCATTTAATAATGAAGTGTAAATATGTTTCAGTCGTTCAGGTAAATAATTTATTTGCTTGTCTGTTTGATCCCATTCCAACAGACCTCTAGTGAAATATTGTAAATTGATTTTATGTGCTTAAAGTAAATAACTGATTTACAGGACTGTTTGGTGCCATATGACGAGTTATTTACACTGGTAATGAAGTGGCGTAAATATGAGAAATATTGGATGGATGGTGACTTCACTAGTCTAGACCCGGACTTTATTGATGGTGAGACCGAGGAGTTGGCCAGGTAGGATGTGTTTTATTTTTAAAGTCACTTGTGAGAGTCACCTATAACTTAGTGGTAGAATTTTCTGCTAGCAATTAAAAAACCTTGGTTGTATTATCTAGCACCTGTTGCCCCGGTTCATGAAGCAGTCAGTACCTACGTTGATGTTAGATGACCGTTGTGGGTGGCATCCTGGGAAGGGTGAGAAGCAGGGACAAGTCTCTTAATATCTTTGTCCCTATTTACAAAGGAATAAATAGGTACACAGAAGTTAGTGGAGTGGAGTGGATGGTACCTTGGGAAAGATTCTGAAGATCTCAGTGGAATAAGCCACACAGCTTATTTTTCGTGGATTATCCATGTTATTATCCCTCCTACCTGGAGTTTACCTGGAGAGAGTTCCGGGGGTCAACGCCCCCGCAGCCCGGTCTGTGACCAGGCCTCCTGGTGGATCAGAGCCTGATCAACCAGGCTGTTGCTGCTGGCTGCACGCAAACCAACGTACGAGCCACAGCCCGGCTGATCCGGAACTGACTTTAGGTGCTTGTCCAGTGCCAGCTTGAAGACTGCCAGGGGTCTGTTGGTAATCCCCCTTATGTGTGCTGGGAGGCAGTTGAACAGTCTCGGGCCCCTGACACTTATTGTATGGTCTCTTAACGTGCTAGTGACACCCCTGCTTTTCATTGGGGGGATGGTGCATCGTCTGCCAAGTCTTTTGCTTTCGTAGTGAGTGATTTTCGTGTGCAAGTTCGGTACTAGTCCCTCTAGGATTTTCCAGGTGTATATAATCATGTATCTCTCCCTCCTGCGTTCCAGGGAATACAGGTTTAGAAACCTCAAGCGCTCCCAGTAATTGAGGTGTTTTATCTCCGTTATGCGCGCCGTGAAAGTTCTCTGTACATTTTCTAGGTCGGCAATTTCACCTGCCTTGAAAGGTGCTGTTAGAGTGCAGCAATATTCCAGCCTAGATAGAACAAGTGACCTGAAGAGTGTCATCATGGGCTTGGCCTCCCTAGTTTTGAAGGTTCTCATTATCCATCCTGTCATTTTTCTAGCAGATGCGATTGATACAATGTTATGGTCCTTGAAGGTGAGATCCTCCGACATAATCACTCCCAGGTCCGAAAAAAATCTTCATTAAGACAGCTGGTTATATCAGAGAGGGAGATGATCAACTTATTACTGCCTAACAAACAGATTTTTCACCATACTGTTCACACACCTGTACTACACAGCCTAACAAGACAAAAATTATAAAAAATATTGTCCCCAAAAAAAAAATATCATGGTTATTTTCCTCTGAGGTTAGAAGTCCCTAAAACAGTGACATTCATTCACCATCACTCATGCACTATCTTGCCAGCAGTGAATAAGTGACTGACGACCTCAGTTCAAATGACATTAACAAGACATTCACATATAACTCTGAATTAGAGATTATTATATGAAGTAAAATCTTGATTTACTGGGCCTCAAAATATGGACCTTGGAAATATGGGACAAGAAACACTGGGTGAGATATATCAGAAACAATGGACAAAGTTAATTGTCAGAACAATAGTCCATTATTGTTTCAATGTCAGCAAAACAATCTCATCTCTATCCCAAACAAGTGAAATTATAACTCACCATCCTATTAATCAATAATATTGATGGAATACGATAATTAATTGTTAAAATTGGACCTTTATTTTTAAAATTTATTGCTATAATTGTTAGGTATGTATAATGTTAATTTACTGAAGCAGCTGGTGTTGTGCTATTTAATTTTGCAAATTAACTTAAATCCTAATTTATATAGACAATAACAATTTGTTTTTATTTAACTGTAGATCATTGATTTTCCAGAGTCCTGTGGCTGGAAGGGTGTGCCAGGTTATATTAAAAACACTGGATTATTTTCCAGAGTCCTGTGGCTGGAAGGGTGTGCCAGGTTATATTAAAAACACTGGATTATTTTCCAGAGTCCTGTGGCTGGAAGGGTGTGCCAGGTTATATTAAAAACACTGGATTATTTTCCAGAGTCCTGTGGCTGGAAGGGTGTGCCAGGTTATATTAAAAACACTGGATTATTTTCCAGAGTCCTGTGGCTGGAAGGGTGTGCCAGGTTATATTAAAAACACTGGATTATTTTCCAGAGTCCTGTGGCTGGAAGGGTGTGCCAGATTATATTAAAAACACTGGATTATTTTCCAGAGACCTGTGGCTGGAAGGGTGTGCCAGGTTATATTAAAAACACTGGATTATTTTCCAGAGACCTGTGGCTGGAAGGGTGTGCCAGGTTATATTAAAAACACTGGATTATTTTCCAGAGTCCTGTGGCTGGAAGGTTGTGCCAGGTTATATTAAAAACACTGGATTATTTTCCAGAGTCCTGTGGCTGGAAGGGTGTGCCAGGTTATATTAAAACCACTGGATTATTTTCCAGAGTCCTGTGGCTGGAAGGGTGTGCCAGGTTATATTAAAAACACTGGATTATTTTCCAGAGACCTGTGGCTGGAAGGGTATGCCAGGTTATATTAGGAAAAAACTGGATGCCTGCATAACATTTAAGTATTATTTATGTAGATGCCTGATTAAATACAGCCATAATGTAGTGAATGATGGTGTAGACTGGCAGGTAGTTAAAAAGGTACTATGATTCAAGAGGAAACCTTAATTACAACGTCCTCTAGTGAACCTTATAATGTCCAATCTTGGACGAAACATCGTAATAAAGGTATTGTTGCTGAGGTATTATCTTTCTCGCTACAAGTGGATAATATTGGGAGTCGAGTAACTAAGTGTTAGATTATCAACAATAAGCTGATAACCCTTGATTTAAAGAACCTCAATTTAAAGGACTTCAGAAATACGAAACAAATTTTACTGTACCAGTTGGTTAGGAAACAACAGACAAAGTCTGTGAGTTAAAGAATTAAGTGTTACCATCACGAAGAAATAATAATTTCTTTACCACCACATTCTTATTATTTGACACTTGAGCTTCTAATTGCTTGTTAATGTTAGGGTTTGCATATTACATTCAAAATATTTGTGATGAATGTAATTTGAGAATTACTGAAGCACTGACACTGTACTTTTCTTCTTCAGGGAACTGTTCCGACTTCGTAAAACTTTCAAGATGAAGTTCAAACAGCAAGCTCTCGAAGGCGACCCACGCAAAGCCAGGATGAACCTAGACGACCCTAATCCAGATAACTTACCAGGACCCTTGCGGGTGTGTGCCCTTGCTCTCACACAGATTAAAATCTTCAAGGAACATTTGCCCTTAGTATCTGTTCTGTGTAATAAAGGACTACGACCACGACACTGGCAAAATCTGAACAAGGCTGCAGGGTTTGATATTACGCCTAATGCAGGAACCAGGTAAACTTCTTGTCTAATATAATAACGGTGTTTAAATTACTTGAGGGATAGTTACACACACAAATTCATGGGATTTTTTTTTCACTTAATTCGAGGAATTCATAATTCACAAAATTCATGGGATTCATGACTTGGAGAGCATATAAATCTGTAGTGGAGGGAAGGCGGGGTGGGGGTCGGCCTAGGAAAGGTTGGAGGGAGAGGGTAAAGGGGGTTTTGTGTGCGAGGGGCTTGTACTTCCAGCAAGCATGAGTGAGCATGTTAGATAGGAATGGAGACAAATGCTTTTTAAGACTTGATGTGCTGTTGTAGAGTGAGCAAGGTAGCATTTATGAAGGGATTTATGGAAACTGGCAGGCCGGACTTGAGTCGTGGTGATGGGAAGTACAGTGCCTGCACTCTGACGGAGGGGTGTCAACCTTGCAGTTTTGTTATTGTAGTGAAAGCATAGTGTAGTGATAGTTCCTTGATGATGTATGACCGGTGTCAACATCGCCGCGGGCTCCATCTGTTTCGTGGATTATCGCGGTTTTTGTAGGTTCTAGAAGCATAAGTGCTGGAAAATCATCTGGTAAATAACAGCAACCTTTGTGCCAATAATAAGGAAAAAAGTTGTCCAGACTCCGAGTGGAGACAAGTGTACAGTGTGCAAATAAATAAATATTGTAAAAGATAGTGATAAAATAGTGTATAGATAAGATACCTCAATAAATGTGGTGAAATTAGGAGGAAATATTTTACCTGTGGTTTGAACTGGTGATGTAAACAGTTGTAAACAGTTGCCAGTAATTGCAAGTTTCTGCTACACAAGCCAATACGTTAAAAAAATTCTTACAATTTGCTAAGCTACCATATTTATAATCCAGTGATACCACTGAGTACGAATTTATGGAAATAAGAAAATCTAGAATTTTAACATTAAGATGTTACGGGGTCGCCAGTGAAACTTGTGGAAATAAGAGGAATAGAGTTGTGAAACTCAGTAATATTGTAGAGTTGGCAGAGATTGCAATATATACAACAGACAGCCAATTTCTCCAGCAAACTTTCTACCCTAGTCGCTATACCTTAGCTAATCAGAGATACCATAAAAATTAGTGTGGTGGAGTTAGGAACAAAGTGAGAAAAATTAAATACAGTGACACAGGAAGGATCATCTTAGGCTGTTTGTCATCAGTAAGAGTTGCTAGATGTCACCGGTTTCTCCAACATGCAAGTTATACTATTTGTATCAAACTGGACACGTATTACGTTGTTAAATAACATTTGAGTAGTCCTTTCATGAGCTAGTCCAAAATCACCGACTGGAGTTGCTCAAAAATAAGTAATCCCTGACCTGTTTCATTAAAAAAATAAGTGATCCAGTGACTGGATTCAAAAGCTGCTGGAGTTTCTAAGTACCCTTAACTCCCAACTGGATTCATTGAAAAATAAGTGATCTTATGACCAGATTCATAAGCTGACAGGGCTTTTAGGTGCCCTTGTCAAACACCCAAGCAACAGATATTGCTAGCAGCAGTAAGATTATTTCATACACATACAAATGGACAGATCTACACTTTCAAGAAGGTTATTAGTAGAATATACAGTATAACAACAATAAACTACATGAAACTCTGCTTAGTCTGCGCCCACAGCAACAAATGGGTTTCTATCTGGATTACGTGCAACTTCTGTGGGAAATGGTCCCATGCATCATGTGCAGACATTCGGGAATAGTCCACTAGAGATATTAAACCACGTAAGTGATTTTGGGCACATCCAAATGAGAACCAGCTGTGTGAAAAAATCATGTCTGCAGTACAAGAAGGAAACATCAAAACGGCCTTCATAGAAAACCTGAGATGGGAAAATAAAAGAATCGGGCCATATGGTGCTATTGCTCCTGGTACAGGTGTTCTGGAAGACAGTACCTGTAAGAAAAAGAAATTAAAGTTGGTAGCCAGAGGATGACAGCTTTAGTGCTGGGAAAAAGTTGTAGACAAGGACATGCAAACCCCAAAAGTTTCAAACTAGAAATAACACTGGAGATAGTAAACAAGGGGATGCCCAAAGGAATAGTAAAGATAAAATACCATAAAATACTGGAGAAGGCACCATTGTTAGTAAAAGTGCTGAAGATAGTAAGGAGACCGAGAAACATGCACCAGAATGTAGATATAAACCATTTCCTTGTTAAATTAAATAACTTAACCATTCTATAAATTTTACTGTTGAGTTTGAAGAAATAACTCATTGTCTTTTCTATATGTTTTAATTATTAAGGGTTATAATGACTTCAAAATTTAAAATTTACAGAAAGCCTACAAATAACTGTTCCTATGTACACTATTATTCTTCACATCAAGGTAGAGTTAAACTGTCGGTTTCCTGATCAATGTTTTTGAGAGCTTTAAGTATTTGTAGTCCAGAGTTCATAGATGACGAAATATAAAAAAATTCTGAAACAGCTAATGATCTGAAATACCCAAGAAAGATAATTGATAAATCTTTTAAAATTGCTAGAAATACTTTTTACAATCCAAAAAGGGACAACCAACCTTATTAAACTATAAATGTGTTGGTTCTCCCTTTCCATGAAATCTTGGTTGATATGCCTTCTCTTCTTAAGATTTTTAATGTCAAAGTTGTATTTAAAAATCTTGATACAGTAAAATAACTTTTGATAAAGAATTCCCCTAAAATGCTGATGGATGTGTCTATAAGATTCCAGGTAAAATTTGCAATAAAGTTTATAACGGTCAAACTGGTAAAAGTCTCGAACTAAGATTGAAACTACATAAATATAGCATTAGAACTGGACAAGATTCTAATACTCTATTTATTCTTGTGAGAAGTTTCAACCATCCAGTTGATTTTCAAAAGACTGAGAAAATTATACCAAGTAAATCCATGATCGACAGGAATATAATAGAATCATGTTTCATAAAAAGCAGTTTTGAAAATAATATGAATATTTCTTTTGCTTTATATAAATTCGATGTGCAGATGATAAAAAAGATGATTGCTGATGTTATGAATGAAAAGAAGTTGGATGTCCTGGCCCTAAGCGAAACAAAGCTGAAGAGAGTAAGAGAGTTTCAGTGGGGAGAAATATATAGGATTAAGTCAGGAGTATCTGAGAGAGTTAGAGCTAAGGAAGGAGTAGCAATAATGTTGAAGGACCAGTTATGGAAGGAGAAGAGGGAATATAAATGTGTAAATTCAAGGATTATGTGGATTAAAATAAGGGTCGGATGTGAAAAGTGGGTCATAATAAGCGTGTATGCACCTGGAGAAGAGAGGAATGTAGAAGAGACAGATTTTGGGAGATGTTAAGCGAATGTATAGGAACCTTTGAACCAATTGAGAGAGTAATTGTGGTAGAGGACCTAAATGCTAAAGTAGGAGAAACATTTAGAGAGGGTGTGGTAGGTAAGTTTGGGGTGCCAGGTGTAAATGATAATGGGAGCCCTTTGATTGAACTTTGTATAGAAAGGGGTTTAGTTATAAGTAATACGTATTTTAAGAAAAAGAAGATAAATAAGTATACAAGATATGATGTAGGGCGTAATGACAGTAGTTTGTTGGAATATGTATTGGTAGATAAAAGACTGTTGAGTAGACTTCAGGATGTACATGTTTATAGAGGGGCCACAGATATATCAGATCACTTTCTAGCTGTAGCTACAGTGAGAGTAAATGGTAGATGGGATACAAGGAAAATAGAAGCAGCAAGTAAGAGACAGGTGAAGGCGTATAAACTAAAAGAGGAGGCAGTTAGGGTAAGATATAAACAACTACTGGATGATAGATGGGCTAGTGAGAGTATAGGCAATGAGGTCGAAGATGTGTGGGGCAGATTTAAAAATGTAGTGTTAGAGTGTTCAACAGAAGTTTGTGGTTACAGGAAAGTGGGTGCGGGAGGAAAGAAGAGCAATTGGTGGAAGGATGATGTAAAGAAAGTAGTAAGGGAAAAAAAGTTAGCATATGACAGGGTTTTACAAAGTAGAAGTGATGCAAGGAGGGAAGAGTATATGGAGAGAAAAAGAGAGGTTAAGAGGTTAAGTGGTGAACCAATGTAAATAGAGAGCAAATGGGTGAGATGTTATCAACAAATTTTGTTGAAAATAAGAAAAAAATTTTGGAGTGAGATTAATAAGTTAAGGAAGCCTAGAGAACAAAAGGATTTGACAGTTAAAAATAAGAACATAAGAACATAATAAAGAAGGAACACTGCAACAGGCCTACTGACCCATGCAGAGCAGGTCCATGTCCCCCCCCCAGATTAGCCCAATGACCCACCCCCACCGGATTAGCCCAATGACCCACCCAGTCTGGTCACCTCCACTCAAGGATGGAGCACGGCACCAGACCCAGCAGCACAAGCTAGTCAGGTCCAACTCACACCCACCCACACCCACTCATGTATTTATCTAACCTATTTTTAAAACTACACAACGTTTTAGCCTGAATAACTGTACTCGGGAGTTTGTTCCACTCATCCACAACTCTATAACCAAACCAGTGCTTTCCTATATCCTTCCTGAATCTGAATTTTTCCAACTTGAAACTATTGCTGCGAGTCCTGTCTTGGCTGGAAATTTTCAGCACACTATTTACATCCCCATTATTTATGCCTGTTTTCCATTTATACACCTCGATCATATCCCCCCTAATTCTATGCCTAGTTTATCCTCATAGGGAAGATTTCTGATACATGGGATCATCTTTGTCATCCTCTTCTGTACGTTTTCCAGAGCATTTATATCCATTCTGTAATACGGTGACCAGAACTGAGCAGCACAGTCTAAATGAGGCCTAACCAAGGATATATAGAGTTGAAGAACAAACTGGGGACTTCTATTATTTATGCTTCTAGATATGAAGATAGAATTCTGTTAGCTTTATTGCGAACACTAATGCACTGTTGTCTTGGTTTTAGATTACTGCTAACCAGAACTCCTAAATCCTTTTCGCAGTAGTATTAAGATCGACATTATTTAGTTTATATGTGGCATGGTTATTTAACTGTCCAACATTTAGAACTTCGCATTTGTCAATATTAAACTGCATCTGCCACTTCTCCGACCATTGTATCAGTCTATTCAAATCATCCTGGAGTGCTCTAGTGTCCTCATTAGAATGAGTTGGACGGCCTATTTTGGTGTCATCAGCAAATTTGCTTATGTCGCCATTTATTCCCTCATCTATGTAGTTTATGTAAATTGTGAACAACAACGGGCCCAACACTGGCCTCTGAGGAACACCGCTTGTGAACGTGCCCTTATTCTGATTTCTCCCCATTTATGCAAACTCTCTGCTGCCTATTTGTCAGCCATGCCTCTACCCAGGAAAATATTTCTCCTCCTATTTCTTGTGCCTTAAGTTTCCTCAGTAGCCTCTAATGTGGAACTCTATCGAAAGCCTTACTGAAGTCCATATACACAATATCATATTCATTACCATGATCTACCTCCTCAAACACCTTAGTGAAAAAGTTAGTAAATTCGTTAGACAGGAACGCCCCTTTGTAACCCCATGTTGAGATTCATTAATCAATCTGTGCATATCAAGATGGCTACGAATTGATTCGGCAATTATTGATTCCATAAATTTTCCCACAATGGAGGTAAGGCTTATTGGTCTATAGTTCGAAACCAAGGACCTGTCACCTGCCTTGTAAATAGGTATTACATTTGCCATTTTCCACTTTTCAGGCACTATGCTAGCCTGTAGTGATATGTTAAAAAGATTAGCGCTTGAGGTTCCTGAACCTGTATTCCCTGGAACGCAGGCGGGAGAGATACATGATTATATACACCTGGAAAATCCTAGAGGGACTAGTACCGAACTTGCACAAGAAAATCACTCACTACGAAAGCAAAAGACTTGGCAGACGATGCAACACCCCCCCCCCCCCCAATGAAAAGCAGGGGTGTCACTAGCACGTTAAGAGACCATACAATAAGTGTCAGGGGCCCGAGACTGTTCAACTGCCTCCCAGCATACATAAGGGGGATTACCAACAGACCCCTGGCAGTCTTCAAGCTGGCACTGGACAAGCACCTAAAGTCGGTTCCTGACCAGCCGGGCTGTGGCTCGTACGTTGGTTTGCGTGCAGCCAGCAGCAACAGCCTGGTTGATCAGGCTCTGATCCACCAGGAGGCCTGGTCACAGACCGGGCCGCGGGGGCGTTGACCCCCGGAACTCTCTCCATGTAAACTCCAGGTACTCCAGTTCCTCTTTACATACCTTTAACACCCTTGCAAACAGTTCATCAGGGCCTGGGGATTCGTTAGGTTAGTTTCTCTGTTTGTCTGAGGACCATGTCACTAGTTACTGCAATTGTACGTAGTTCATTATCCTGTTCTACGTAATCTATTATTTCAGGAATATCGCTAGTATTTTCCTGGGTGAAAACTGAGAGGAAGTAGGTATTGAGAATTTCACACATATCCTTATCACTGTCAGTGATCAGACCAGAGTTACTCTTAAGTGGGCCAGTCTTGTCCCTAATCTTACTTCTGTATACCTGAAAGAACCCTTTTGGGCTAGTTTTTGAATCCTTTGCGGCTTTAGCCTCATAATTCCTTTTTGCTTTTCTTATTCCTTTCTTTATTTCTCTCTTTAATTGAATATATTGATTTCTTAACTGCCCATCCCCTCTTTTGATATGCCTATATATGCCTCTCTTTTGACCAATGAGATGTTTTAATCTATTGTTCATCCATTTGGGATCATTTTTGTTAGATCTAATTTCCCTACTTGGAATAAAAGTTGTCTGGGCAGCTAGAACTATGCTCTGAAAAACGTCATATTGGCAACCAAGATCACCTACCTGACCCACAGTCAGGACATCGCAATTTAGTCCACCCAGGTAATTTTTCAGTCCCATGAAGTCGACCAAGCGAAAATCTGGGAGAGAGATTCGATTGCAGTTATCTGGGTAATTCCATGATATATTAAAACTAAGTGATTTGTGATCACTTTCCCCAGGCTCATCATTAACCTCAAGACTATTAACTAGTGAAACTTTGTTGGCAAGAACCAAGTCAAGCAGATTGTTTCCTCTATTTGGTTCTGTCACAACCTGTTCTAAAAATAAATCCTGCACCGTATCAAGAAAGTTACTAAACTCAAGATTTCCTGTCATATTGTTCCAATCAATTTGTCTAAAGTTAAAATCTCCCATTATCACAACATTTTCATATCTAGATGCCTTATGAATTTCGTCCCATAACAGCTTACTGCCCTCCCTATCAAGGTTTGGGGGCCTATAAATCACACCCAAAATTAATTTGTCACGTCCCTCGAGAAACTGTAGCCAAACAGAATCTGTGTTCGATGTTTCTAATCTTATATTATGTCTAAGACAGCAATTTAAATTTTCTCTGACTTACATCGCCACTCCACCACCCTTCCTGTTGACCCTATCAGTGTGGAATAGTTTATAACCCTTTATGCTGCATTCAGAAGGCATTTCTCTATATTTCAGGTTGAACCAGGTCTATGTAATTGGATTATTATCTATATTACCTGCACTTGCAAGTAATCTTAGCTCATCTATCTTATTTCTTAGACTCCTACTATTTGTATAGTAAACCTTAAGGGAGCTAGTCACTCGTTGCCCTCTACTATCTTTCCCTGAGGTATCCCGGTAACAACTACTGTTTTTAACCCTAATGCTGCAGCCTGACTGTTTCCCACAAACACCCATACCTCTATAATCTATCAGTTTAAATTCCTAGACAAGTCATCAATTACCCTCTCAATTGAATTGGCTAATGCAACCACTCCATCCCCAGACAGATGAACCCCATCCATTGCATACATATCAAGTTTCCCATAGAATTTATCCCAGTTATCAATGAATGGGATTGCAAGTTCCTTGCAGTACCTGTCTAGAGTTATTAAAAGGAGAGTTAGAGGCATCGGGAAGATGGAGGGAATATTTTGAGGAATTGTTAAATGCTGATGAAGATAGGGAAGCTGTGATTTCGTGTATAGGGTAAGGAGGAATAACATCTTGTAGGAGTGAGGAAGAGGCAGTTGTGAGTGTGGGGGAAGTTCGTGAGGCAGTAGGTAGAATGAAAGGGGTTAAGGCAGCTGGGATTGATGGGATGAAAATAGAGTTGTTAAAAAGCAGGTGGGGATATAGTTTTGGGTGGTTGGTGCTCTTATTTAATAAATGTATGGAAGAGGGTAAGGTACCTAGGGATTGGCAGAAAGCATGCATATTCCTTTGCATAAAGGCAAAGGGGATAAAAGAGAGTGCAAAAATTATAGGGGAATAAGTCTGTTGAGTATATCTGGTAAAGTGTATGGTAGAGTTATTATTAAAAGAATTAGGAGTAAGACGGAGAGTAGGATAGCAGATGAACAAGGAGGCTTTAGGAAAGGTAGGGGGTGTGTGGACCAGGTGCTTACAGTGAAACCTATAGGAAAACAGTATTTAGATGAAGGTAAAGAAGTTTTTTGTGACATTTATGGATTTGGAAAACACATATGACATGGTGGATAGAGGGCAATGCTGCAGATGCTGCAGATGAATGGTATAGGAGGTAGATTACTGAAAGCAGTGAAGAGTTTTTACGAGGATAGTGAGGCTCAGGTTAAAGTATGCATGAGAGAGGGAGACTACTTCCGGGTAAAAGTAGGCCATAGACAAGGATATGTGATGTCACTGTGGTTGTTCAATATATTTATAGATGGCATTGTAAGAGAAGTGAATGCTAGGGTCTTGGCAAGAGGTGTGAAGCTAAGAGATAAAGAATCAAACACAAAGTGGGAGTTGCCACAGTTGCTCTTTGCTGATGACACTGTGCTTTTGGGAGATTCTGAAGAGAAGTTGTAGAGGTTGGTGGATAAATTTGGTAGGGTATGTAAAAGAAGAAAATTAAAAGTGAATACAGGAAAGAGTAAGGTTAAGAGGATAACAAAACGATTAGGTGATGAAAGATTGGATATCAGATTGGAGGGAGAGAGTATGGAGGAAGTGAATGTATTCAGATATTTAGGAGTGGACGTGTCAGCGGATGGGTCTATGAAGGATGACCAGTTTTACATATTTGGCACGACATATATATATATGTCGTGCCGAATATGTAAAACTGGTCAATTAGCAAAAACTCATTTAAAATTAAGTCCTTTCTGAAATTTTCTCTTATACGTTTAAAGATATATTTTTTCATTAATGTTAATGTAAAAATTTTAAACTTTGCATCAAAAGAATCTTAGAAAACTTACCTAACCTTATTATAAAAAGAGCAATTTATTTTAGCCTAACCCAACTAAATATATTTTAGATAAGTTTACAATAATTTAATAATAAACAAACACAATGAAATATATATTTTTCGTTAGGTTCAGAATGATTTTGGCGAAATAACTGCATACACAAATTTTCACATGTTCTATATGGCAAGAAGAGCGTTGCTATTTAAGCCAAGATCGCAAGTTCTGCCTATTCGGCACGACATATATATATATAATATATACATATATATACATATATATATATATATATATATACACATATATATACATATATATATATATATACACATATATATACATATATATATATATATATATATATATATATATATATATATATAATATACATATATATACATATATATATATAATATATACATATATATACATATATATATAATATATACATATATATATACATATATATATATGTATATATATATATATATAATATATATATATATATATATATATATTGTGAAGGCTTACTCAGCCCTGTAACAACTTCAGACAGTATTACCAAAGCAGGCTCCTCCTCAGGAAAATTAATGAATAGAAAAAGAAATAATAACAGACAAACATAAACACTTTATTATATAGAAAATATAAAACACTTAAATATGAAATATTAATCCTACATTAAAGAAAATGAAAAACGAAAAATATAAATGATAACTGAATTCAATGCTAATATAAAACTTGGGTGTCTGGTGTTGGTGACACTTGTGTTGTTGAAATCGTAGCCGTTGCTGATGATGGGGGGGGGGGGCGCAGGTGTTGGTTACAACCCACTGGCTAGTTCTTCACAGTATAGCCTTGAGGTTTTACGATGCGAGAAATGTCCGGCCACTGGCAGGTCATGAGCCATTTTAAGAACAGTCTCTCTGCATTGACTTGGAACAACTAAGATGGAATAGTCTATCTCATCTGAATTTAATTTGAATACTGACTTGTACAAGATACCTTTTATATATTCAAATTTATATGAAAAGTTTTTCCTTTGGATAACTTGATTTTGTTTAGCGGCATTATGGCAATTCTGAAGAGAAGGGCAATTACGTTGTAAATTGACAGTAGGAGAAGCCTGGGCTTTGGTCTGAGCCCTAGTCAAGACATTTATGGTATCGGAGGTGATACCTTCACTTTCATCTAACAAGTGAACCGGTGATCCTACTTCCTCGCTTTCGAGAGTAGCATCACTGGTTTTTAATCCCACATGAATCTCGCGAGACATTGTCTCATCTGGACTTTCGAGGGGCTTCTCTGATTCTACAGGAAGAGGATCTGAAAAGCTTATGTCCATCTTTGGTGATGAAAGGTCAACCTCAGAAGGAAGAATGGCACCTTTTACATTACCTATTAGTATGGAGCAAGAAGTGATGGGAGCTAGTACGGCTTCAGACCAACCTGTGAACCATTTAGACCTAATGTAACAACGGATGGTAGGAAAAGTGTCTGTACGGCCCAAGTAGTCTGAAAGTATAGCAGAGGAATGAGTTTCTTTAAGGTTAGGGAACAGCTTATCAGAAATGACTATACATGTGCATCCAGTGTCTCGTAAAATGGTAGATACATTAAGTCCATTAACTGTTCCTGAACAGAAGGGTGCTTGGTCATTACAGTCTTTAAAACATCTTCCAACTTTTTGGACCTTCTTAGAAGGACAATCTGGACGTTTATGTCCCTTAACACCACACAAATGACAAACAGGAATAAAAGAAGTCATTTTACTTTCCACTAGAGGCTTTGATTTCTTAAGGTCTGATGAGCCCTTGCCCTTAGGGTTCGATCCCTTTAGGTCTTTATAGGAATTGTGAGCCTCAGCATACAGGTCAGCAGCCTCAGCAACTTCCTCAGCTTTAATCAGGTTACGTTCTCTGATGAATGTTCGTATCTGATGGGGAAGAGCTGTCAGGAACTGGTCAGCAACCATGAAGTCTCTAAGAGATTCATAACTGTGATCAATTTCTGAACTCTCTATCCAAAAGTCGAACAAACGAAAGAGTGTTACCTGTAACTGCTGAAAGTTCTGGCCAGGCTGTAAGAATTAGTGGTTTTTTGATATGCTTTAAGGATTGCCTTCTTCTGTAGGTTATAATTACATATGATATCCTGCGACAAAGTTGCATAGATATTCAAAGCGGTACCAGAAAATAACATTCCTAACCTGGTAGCCCAGGTGTCAGCAGGTCATTCACAGAGGGTAGCGGTATTTTCAAACCTGATAATGTATGAAGTTATGTCTTCCCCCTCTGTGAAGGGAGGTAAATTAGGTGTTGGAATATGTGTACTAGCTGCACGTTGTTCCATTACTCCTTCATCTAATTGCTGTTGAGAAAGTTAACTTTTTATTCTCTAATTCAAGGCGAGCTTGTTCGAGCTCGCGATCCTTTTCTCTCTCCCTTAACTCATATTCTCTGTTCTTTGCTCTTTCTTCAAGTTCCCTTAATTTAGCTTGTTCCTCACGTTCTCTAGTTCTTTCTTCACGATCAAGTCTATCACGCTCCTTTTTGTCATCTCTCTCTCTTTCTAACTGTCTTTCTTGGATTTCTCTCTTAATTCTCTCTCTCTCCTTTTTCTCCTGTCTTTCAAGGTTCTCTTTCTCCTTTTTATCCTCTCTTTCTCTTTCTAACTGTCTTTCATGATTCTTTCTCTCTATTCTTTCTCTCTCCTTATTCTCTTCTCTTTCGATTCTCTCTCTCTCTCTTTCAAGTCTTTCCTGGATCTTAGCAATAATGAAAGATTCTAAATTTTTCCCTGTTATACCTAACTTACTTCCAGCATTCATCCAAAACTGGTATTCCTACATGCTTGCAAGAATAACTTAAACTATCAGGGGAAATGAAACGGGTATTAAAGAAAATGGAGGGTTCTATTCCTGCTCCGCTCCTGCTTCAATTAAACAATATGTATTAATTAAAACGAAGGGTTCTATGCCGGCTCCGAGCAAACAGTAAGTAGAATGGGGTCACTTGGCCATCCAATCTTCTCACCAACAAATCAAGAGTGTCCTATGACAGTTCCCTTGATATAATAAAGAGCTCAATGAAACAAATTGTCACTGGAAAATCTCGGGTCCCTAGAGTCTAATCCTCCAAAGTGTTTCAAGCTCACACAAAAATAGATGGCAGAATTAACTAGTATTCCTGCCTTGACTTGACTTACAATAAATTGAGACCATAACAATCACCAAATCTTTTAAATACCTGTACTGTAGTCCTTTCATAGAGAATGATTACTCATGGCTGGTGGTAACCGTCTGTGGTATGCGGCGTTGAAGTTCCAATGGTAGATTCGAGATGGAATTGAATCTTGATTCAGTAGAGTTGATCCTGGCAAGGTCGCCACTTGTGAAGGCTTACTCAGCCCTGTAACAACTTCAGATAGTATTACCAAGGCTGGCTCCTCCTCAGGAAAATTAATGAATAGAAAAAGAAATAACAGACAAACATAAACACTTTATTATATAGAAAATATAAAACACTTAAATATGAAATATTAATCCTACATTAAAGAAAATGAAAAATGAAAAATATAAATGATAACTGAATTCAACGCTAATATAAAACTTGGGTGTCTGGTGTTGGTGACACTGTGTTGTTGAAATCGTAGGCGTTGCAGATGAGGGGGGGGGCGCAGGTGTTGGTTACAACCCACTGGCTAGTTCTTCACAGTATATCCTTGAGTATTCTATCCCGATGACAGGAAAGCAGGTTCTTTACCGCTGCAATGATGAGGGGTTACGTCCTGCAATTTCATACAGGTGCACAGGTAATTAAATCCAAAAAGGGGAAGTCTCAGGACGTTCGTCCATCTCCATCAGTTCTACTCGTTGATTGGCAGGTGACCATCTCTGTCATCCAAGCTGGAAAGATAGACAGGTTACCCACTGCTTAAGAAATCACTCTCCATGATAAGTACAATACCTAAAAGATGTGGTGATTATTACAACAGTCAACTCAGAGCAAAACTGAAAGGACTAAGTTTATTATAGGTCAAAAGTGAAGCTTTCAACCAAAAAATCCACTAGAATACAAGGCAGGCATGTACTTACAGTAGTGCTGGGAGCTGTGAGTATAGTGATTACTGTTTGGACTGGAGCCCCACACGTCGCCTTTCGGGGGGGGGGGGGGGAAGAAGGAGGGGAAGGGATAGCGGGAGCTAGACTGACCATACATTAACAAGCAGCCGGCAGTCAAACTATCACTTTCGGGGTGGGGGAAAAAAGGCGGGAATAGCCGGAGCTTGACTTACCCTACCTTAACAAGTAGCCGGCAATGAAACTATTATTACTATATACTCCATCGCTACTCCTATCTTTTGAACTTTTCCCTCACACACACACACACACACGCGCACACACACACACACACACACACACACACACACACACACACACACACACACACACACACACATATATATATATATATATATATATATATATATATATATATATATATATAAAATTAAGTCCTTTCTAAAAATTTCTCTTATACGGGAGTGATTATGTCGGAGGATCTCACCTTCAAGGACCAAAACATTGTATCAATCACATACATCTGCTAGAAAAATGACAGGATGGATAATGAGAACCTTCAAAACTAGGGAGGCCAAGCCCATGATGACACTCTTCAGGTCACTTGTTCTATCTAGGCTGGAATATTGCTGCACTCTAACAGCACCTTTCAAGGCAGGTGAAATTGCCGACCTAGAAAATGTACAGAGAACTTTCACGGCGCGCATAACGGAGATAAAACACCTCAATTACTGGGAGCGCTTGAGGTTTCTAAACCTGTATTCCCTGGAACGCAGGAGGGAGAGATACATGATTATATACACCTGGAAAATCCTTGAGGGACTAGCACCGAACTTGCACACGAAAATCACTCACTACGAAAGCAAAAGACTTGGCAGACGATGCACCATCCCCCCAATGAAAAGCAGGGGTGTCACTAGCACGTTAAGAGACCATACAATAAGTGTCAGGGGCCCGAGACTGTTCAACTGCCTCCCAGCACACATAAGGGGGATTACCAACAGACCCCTGGCAGTCTTCAAGCTGGCACTGGACAAGCACCTAAAGTCAGTTCCTGATCAGCCGGGCTGTGGCTCGTACGTTGGTTTGCGTGCAGCCAGCAGCAACAGCCTGGTTGATCAGGCGCTGATCCACCAGGAGGCCTGGTCACAGACCGGGCCGCGGGGACGTTGACCCCCGAAACTCTCTCCAGGTAAACTCCAGGTAATATATTTTTCTCAATGATGTTAATGTAAAAAAATTTAATTTTGCACCAAAAGAATCTTAGAAAACTTACCTAACCTTATTCTAACAAGCTCAATTTATTTTAGCCTAATCCTACTAAATATATTTTAAAAACGTTTACAGTAATTTAATACTAATCAAACGCAATGAAATATATTTTTTTCGTTAGGCTTAGAATGATTTTCGCGAAATTATTGCATAGACAAATTTTCCCTTGCCTTATATGGCAAGATGAGCGTTGCTATTTAAGCCAAGATCGCAAGTTCTGCCTATTCGGCACGACATATATATATATATATATATATATATATATATATATATATGTCGTGCCTCGGTGGGAGACGGCCGACTTGTTGAAAAAAAAAAAAAAAAAAATATATATATATATATATATATATATATATATATATATATATATATATATATATATATATATATATATATATATATATATATATATATATATATATATATATGCAATAAGATCACAGTAAACAGGTGATTTCAGAATATGCAAAACAACCACTCTGAAAGAATAGAGAAATTCCAAGCGCTTTCGTGACTACTCACATTATCAAGGAACTATGAAAGTAAAGCATCCAAGGAAGCTATATAAGGGGTCTGGCCAGCACCTCACTATCAGATCCCACAACGGTTAAACACGTGACGCGCGGCGACCCAACTTGGATAGGTCCTTTCCACAACTCACCCACAAACTATTCTACCCAAGAAAATTTAAAAATTATTATTTGTCCAGTGTATTATTAAATTCTTCCCAAATTCTATTAATTATAAATGGATCTAATTTATATAAACCAAAGTAAATATTCATATTATTGTCAAAACTGCTTTTTATGAAACAAGATTCAATTATATTCCTGTCGACCATGGACTTGCTTGATACTACTTTCTCAACTTTTTGAAAATCAATTGGATGGTTAAAATCTCTTACATGAATAAACAGAACATTGGAATCTTGCTATATTTATGTTGTTTTAATCTTAGTTCGAGATTTTTACCAGTTTGACCGTAATAAACTTTATCGCAAATTTTACAAGGAATCTTATAGACACATCCATCAGCATTTTGGGGGGAATTCTTTATCAAAAGTTTTTTTACTGTATCAAGATTTTTGAATACAACATTAATATTAAAAGTCTTAAGAAGAGAAGGCATATCAACCAAGTTTTCATGGTAAGGGAGAACCAACATATTTTTAGTTGAATAAGGTTGGTTGTCCCTTTTTAGGTTGTAAAAAGTATTTCTAGCAACTTTAAAAGATTTATCAATTACATTTCTTGGGTATTTTAAATCATTACCTATTTCATAAATTTTGGATATTTCCTCATCTATGAAGTCAGGACTACAAATTCGTAAAGCTCTCAAAAACATTGCTGAGAAAACAGACAAAATTAAAAATTTTTACATTAACATTAATGAAAAAAATATATCTTTAAACGTATAAGAGAACATTTTAGAAAGGACTTAATTTTAAATGAGTTCTTGCTAATTGACCAGTTTTACATATTCGGCACGACGTATATATATATATATATATATATATATATATATATATATATATATATATATATATATATATATATATATATATATATATTTATGCAAGGAATTCGCGAGAGCATGCGAAATATACACAAACGCTGATCTCTGGCTGAAGGAGACTCGAACCTACGAACCTTAGGACAAGGTACGCAGTGCTTTACCAATCTACCCACACTGGACCAATACCTTGGCATGTAGCATGAGCTACACGTTTGATCCAAGGCAGCCAGCTTTCAGTGAGAAGGCTTACAGCTTTTCATCTCATCCCCTGCATGCATCAGCCTTACTAGAGATTTGAACAAATTTTGTTCAAATCTCTAGTAAGGCTGATGCATGCAGGGGATGAGATGAAAAGCTGTAAGCCTTCTCCCTGAAAGCTGGCTGCCTTGGATCAAACGTGTAGCTCATGCTACACGCCAAGGTATTGGTCCAGTGTGGGTAGATTGGTAAAGCACTGCATACCTTGTCCTAAGGTTCGTAGGTTCGAGTCTCCTTCAGCCAGAGATCAGTATATTTAGCTGTGTTTGTTTAGTACTAAATTATTGTAAACAAATCTAAAATATATTTAGTTGGGTTAGGCTAAAATAAATTGCTCTTGATATAATAAGGTTAGGTAAGTTTTCTAAGATTCTTTTGGTGCAAAAAATTAAAATTTTTTACATTAACATTAATGAAAAAAAATATACCTTTAAACGTATAAGGGAAAATTTTAGAAAGGACCTAATTTTAAATGAGTTCTTGCTAATTGACAAGTTTTACATATTCGGCACGACATATATATATATATATATATATATATATATATATATATATATATATATATATATATATATATATATATATATATATATATATTATATGTATATATATATGTATGTATGTAGACAGCCCGTGCTGTCTGCCAGCTTAGTTCATATTTCGCACCACTAAGATGCTGCCCTCTGTAGCCAGGCCTCTCGGTGGGCACGCCAGCCTGCCTGCCCTTGCCTCACTCTCACTCTGGCGACACCCATCACTCAGTCAAGAACTGTCCACCCCTCTCTCCCTCGTGGGCATGGCCCTTCCGGGCCATGGGCACAACACACAAGCCTGTGTACCCACCACGACTTAACAATAAAGTAAGAAGCCTCCGAAGATGTATCAATGAACCCCGCTACCATACTACCAATAAACCCATTAAACATTGGTAGCAGCGGTGGTCGAAGCAGTTGTGTGCAGTTGTGTTTGCCCGGATAGAGGAAGGAAGGAATGAAGTCATTTTCACTTCATCATCCCATGCAAGAAGCATCCGACTCTCAACGAGTTATCCTGAAGCCGAGTCTGCACGTTTGAGCATCCAGACACAGGTACAAGCAGAATCCACAAGCAGAGTCACATGTTCAGCATCACTTGTATGTTCTGCTGCTGTTGTTCAGCTCAGCACAGCTGTTTCAGCAAGCCAGAGGTGAGTTTTGTGGTGATTTCTGCGTCCAGTGTGAGTTTCTCCACGTGTTTGGGGGAGAGGAGGAAGTGGCCGTTCCTTGCCTTGCCCTGCTGTACTCTCACACACCTCACCAGCCTACCATTCACCACTCACCACTGCTCACTCCCTCTGCTGTGTTTTCTGCTGTTTTTCGTGTAAATTCATTGCTAGAGCGGTGTATCCAAGTGCCCAAGGCCACTCAAAGCTATGCAGATCAGCATGCCACATAGATCACGACGCCACGTGGATCCCGACACCACGTTGGGTGTGGGCAATGTCACGTGGATCTACAAATCAAGTAAGTTACCGAGCCAGATGTCCCAGGCCTCATGCTGTGGTCTTCTGCCTGCACCACATTGACACCACCCACGATGCTACCCTACTTCATGACGTCACGATGTCTGCCTGACGTCACCTCGAGATATCTGCTGACTTCATAGTGCTGCTGTGACATCACATGATGTCACCATCGAGTGTTCAGTAATTTTTTCAGTATTGTCGAAAAGACTGAGAGAAGATGTATGTCGTGTTAAATAATTCCTCTCAGTTAGTGTTCTCACATGTTAGTGTATGCACAGAAAAGCATCATTTGCTAGTTTAAGCTATGTTGTACCGCATGTACCATGGGTGTGTAAAGTTTCCATTTGTCCAATGAGGTCTGCAGCCAGGCCTGAGTAGCACCACTGTGCTAAGTCACCCGGTATGACCAGTGCGTTTAACAGTTGTTATCAGACAGCCCCTGAGCGTATGAGCCCCCTTGTATAGAAAGCTCTTATGCTCATCGCTCGTGATGTTCTGCAAAATCTTACCTGCTACGATTCCCATCGAGATTTGTTTCACTTCACCTCCAGACCTTCAGAGTGCAGTTATATGTAGAGAAACAAGTCTGGGGACGCTTAGACTAACCTCTGCTGTAACTCCAACTGCCGAGAGAATGACACTCGTCATGCCGCAGTTAGCCCTGTCGGCAGGCACTGTGTCAGCCTAGTGTCACAAGCTTCAGTGAGCAGCCTGCACAAAGATGTCACTTTGACTGCTAGCTCTCTCACTGCAGTCTGGTGTATGATGTTACAACTCCCAGATGTTTCGCCCAGTCGTCTCTGCCACGACTCGCTCCACAACCCACTCCACGCTCGCCGGCAGTGACAGCCCAGCGACAGTACCAGTCGAGAAGTGTCCTCCTGAGTCGCTTGCCAAAAATCCTGCCCAGTTGCCGAGTTTTGTCGACGCCTCACTCGAGGGCACCAGCATGTCGTGCCCCAGGTTGAGTGAAAACCTGCAGCGACTCCTACGATGACTGCTTCACCATTCCAGAGGAGACCGTACCCTGTTACGTCACAGCTCAGCTGCAGCGATGTCTCCTGTGTTGCAGTATCTGTCCAGACGCAGGAAGGTGTGCAGTGATGCCCTTCGACGCTCACTGCCTATGACCACGATGTTTAGCACACCCCACATATTTTTTTCTTCCCTCACTGTCAGCTTAGTTCATATTTCGCGCCACTAAGATGCTGCCCTCTGTAGCCAGGCCTCTCGGTGGGCATGCCAGCCTGCCTGCCCTTACCTCACTCTTACTCTGGCGACACCCATCACTCAGTCAAGAACTGTCCACTCCTCTCTTTCTCGTGGGCATGGCCCTCTCGGGCCATGGGCACAAACACACAAGCCTGTGTACCCATCGCGACTTAACAATAAAGTAAGAAGCCTCCGAAGACGTATCATTTACTCCCCGCTACCAGAATACCAAACAAACTGGTTATATATATATATATATATATATATATATATATATATATATATATATATATATATATTTATTTATTTATTTATTTATTTATTGCAATATTAATTATATTTACATTGACCAATGAAATATATAGCAGAATTTAGTAAAAAACATTTGTGTTAGATTTTGTGAGGTTAGGTTAGTTTTCTACATCAGCTTTGGTTTAAAAATAAAAATTATTTTATCATTGTTAATGAAAAAAAGTAGTTATCAACACCATTCTTGTGACAGTGACTGGTTTGAAGAGCTTTTTTACTCCTACAGCCGTGGGCTTCTCTGGTCCTTGATCCATGGTCCGTGATGATGAAAGGCATTTTTCTTATTTCAGATTGCTTGCCCTATATGCTTCTGCATAAGCGTTAACTCTGATTATGGTAATATCAATTATAATGTTTCCTGTGTTTCAGTCTTCGCAAGGTGGTACAGATGCAGCTTGGAGGATTACTGAAGGAGTTTGAGGTAGTGAGCAGCGGGGCATCTAGAGAGTACAATCTTGAGCTATCCTTGGCCAACATGAGGAACGCCTGGCAAACAGCAAAGCTCACCAAGGCTCCACATCCGTCAGTACACTTTCTTGTTTCATTGTTTCTATATTTTATTGACACAAAAATTTAAATAATTCCTTTGATTTGAGTTGCCCTTGAAAATCATCCTGATCAGATGAATCCCTGCTTTTGAAGACCCGAAATGTTAAGATCAATACTTACAAAACAGGTTCATGGGAAACATTACATTAATTGCACCAAGCTGATGAACAAGACATGTGTAACACCTGGGTTTCTCCAATGAAGAAGTTCCGCCAAATAAGTGTTTTTTTATCAATAGAAAACAGAGAATAAACAGGAAAGACGTTTGAAGAATTGGAGAGGAAATTTTTGATGTGTTCAGACTTTCATCAAGGCTAAAGAATGAACATTTTCCATCAAGGTTAAGAGACAGAACACGTTTTATCAAGGCTCGGGTGCAAAACACCTGTCAAGGCTGAGAGACTAAACACAGCAAAATTTTCTCTCCCCGTCTTACAGTGTTTCCAGTATTTATTTACTACATTGGACTGCAAAAGCCCCTTAAGTTACCTACTTGTGCCTTATACATTGATATTCATTAAATACTATACTCAGTAATTAAAAGTTTTACAAATACAGATTCCTGTTAGAAATAAATGTTGCAATTTTCATGCCGGAAGATAAATTCCAGGTTAACACCTGCTAGATCGTACGCTGGAACACCAGGAATGTAACTCTCGGAACTTCAGGATTTGAGAATCCAAAGTTCTAATTTTTATGATTCGTGGCCTTTCTTTTTTTCTTTGGTCTTCATTACCAACACTTATTTCTCGTTGGACATTATAGCAGTTGAAACTTTTGGGTAGAAGAAGACACCGGTGTTTAATTAAGTTTAATTCCTCTTTTCCATCAACAAAACTGTCAACAATTCTCCGTCAAACAGCTTTAAATACACCAATCATGTTATAATTGACCATTCTATTCTAAATGATTCTTCGTGTAATGTTCCTGATATTTCAACTTAAAAATTAATAGTATTCCTTTTATTTTAACTTACAAACAAGTTGTGCTAATTATATTTCAACTTACATTCTAGTTGTGTTCCTAATATTTTAACTGATAAACATATTGTGCTCCTGATAGTTCAAACTAAACATGAGTTGTGCTCCTGATATTCCAACTTACATAATAAGTGCTCCTGGTTTTTTAACGTTCAAACATCTTGCTCATATTCCTGGTGTTTTAGCTTACAAACAAGTCCTTTTAAAACCGTACCACGTTATGTTCAACTTAAAAATGTTGTTCCCACCCTGTGTTTCAACTAATAAACTAGTAGTGTTCCTGGTGTTTCAACTTAGAAATAAGTGATCTATGTGTCTCAGTTTACAAATAAGTTCCGCTCTTCTGATGCTTCAGTTTACAAACCAACTGTGTTCCTGGTGTTTTAACATGGAAGAAAGTTGTACTCCTGATATCCCAACTTACTAACAAGTTCTTGGTGTTGCAAGAACTTGTTAGTAAGTTGGGTGTTTCAACGTACAAGCAAGTTGTGTTCCCGGTGTTTCAGCTTACAAGCAAGTTGTGTTCCCGGTGTTTCAGCTTACAAGCAAGTTGTGTTGCTGGTGTTTCAGCTTACAAGCAAGTTGTGTTCCCGGTGTTTCAACTTATGAATGAGTGCTTCATGTTATTCAAGTTAAAATCAAGTTTTTCTCTTAGTGATTCAGCACAGTAGCATGATGCGCTCTGATGTTTTAATTTCCTAACACGTAGTTTTCCTACTAATTCAGTTTACTAACGATTTTTTAGGATACAAAAAACAGGTACTGAAACTAGACATGTTTCACACGCGTCTGAATTACAGCTCAATGGTTTTTAATGTTTTTTAATGTTCCTCTGTCATTGGGCAGATATTTATAATGTTGAGAGTTAAGTTGGAGAGCATTGTACTTGTCAAGTACGTCTTACACACACTTTACTGCTCTGCCACTCAGATTGGCTGTGTACACAATCAACTATAACGTCAAGTCTGAAATGGTGAGAATTTCTCTGGTGCTTGAGATACACTTAACTATGTGCTAATGTCCCAAACAAGATAAAAACTCTTTTGCGAATAATAATAATAATAATAATAATAATAATAATAATAATAATAATAATAATAATAATAATAATAAATTATTTTTTATTGTTGTTATTACTATTATCTAAATTATAATTATTATTACTAATATTATTATTATTAGTATTATTATTATTATTATTATTATTATTATTATTATTATTATTATTATTATTTAAAAAAATAATGATAATAAAACGAAAATAGTGATCATAATATTAAAAATAATAATATACATTAAAAGTATGAAGAAAATCCACTGAAAGAATAAACATAAATATCAGATCATTTATGGGTATTTACACAGTCGACAGCGTGAGAGTAAAGCACACGAAACCAGGTCTGCTAAATACACGAAATCTTGCTTCTAAATTGAACGAAAGAATGATTTTATAATTCACGAATATGCGCGTGGCGTGTGAAGTACAGGAAAATACTAATTTATTTTTTTCACTGCTGTTGAGAAATGGTATTACCAGCTAAGCTTATACATTTTGTATAGGGAAAACTTAACTTAGAAAGACAGCTCATCGCCTGCACAGCCGCCTCTGCAGACGAGGTCCTGAGAAGCTGTCGAATTCATTCCTCAACGGGCTGAAATGAGTTATAATTTGTAAGATTATAAATTACCCCTAGGGGGTGTTATGTCAGCATATTTCATTCACTGATGGCTGACAAACTTACTTGTGTGGACTCAAAAGTCCGCACCTAACTGCCGACTATAGGTTGATTACAAACTCCTTGCGACTCAAGAACTGCGCAGTCCCCCGTACTACAAGAAATTCGTAACCTACCTTGCTCTTGTAGCGTGAGCTATGGTGTTCTTCACACCTTCGACAGGTATCGGTGACTTGATAGAAGCTAAAGTGTCCTTGGATGTCCACGTCTTCCATTGTGAAGGCTTACTCAGCCCTGTAACAACTTCAGTCAGTATTACTCAGGCTGGCTCCTCCTCAGGAAAATTAATGAATAGAAAAAGAAATAATAACAGACAAACATAAACACTATATTATATAGAAAATATAAAATATAAAACACTTAAATATGAAATATTAATCCTACATTAAAGAAAATGAAAAATGAAAAATATAAATAATTGAATTCAACGCTAATATATATAGGGGTGTCTGGTGTTGGTGACACTGTGTTGTTGAAATCGTAGCCGTTGCTGATGATGGGGGGGGGTCGCAGGTGTTGGTTACGACCCACTGGCTAGTTCTTCACAGTATAGCCTTGAGTATTATATCCCAATGACAGGAAAGCAGGTTCTTTACCGCTGCAATGATGTGGGGTTACGTCCTGCAATTTCATACAGGTGCACAGGTAATTAAATCCAAAATGAGACGTCTCCAGGACGTTAGTCCGTCTCCATCAATTTTTCTCGTTGAGTGACAGGTGACCCTCTCTGTCATCCAAGCTGAAAAGATAGACAGGTTACTCACTGCTTAAGAAATCACTCTCCATGATAAGTACAATACTTAAAAGACGTGGTGACTATTACAACAGTCAACTTAGAGCAAGACTGAAAAGACTAAGTTTATTATTGGTCAAAATTGAAGCTTTCAACCAATAAATCCACTAGAATACAAGGCAGGCATGTACTTACAGTAGTGTTGGGAGGTGAGTCGAGTGATTTACTGTTTGACCAGAGCCCCACACGTCACCTTTCGGGGGGGGGGAAGAAGGAGGGGAAGGGATAGCGGGAGCTAGACTGACCCTACCTTAACAAGCAGCCGGCAGTCAAACTATCACTTTCGGGGAGGGGGAGAAAAAGGCGGGAATAGCGGGAGCTTGACTTACCCTACCTTAACAAGTAGCTGGCAATGAAACTATTGTTAATATATACTCCCTCGTTACTCCTATCTATTGAACTTTTCCCTCACACATAGTCTAGGAATACGCACACTGGTACACTATGTTCCACAAGATTTGTCTTTATTGTTCACAGTCTTATCACTAAAGAAGCTGATCACAATTCTCTTAAGTGTTTATTGTGTTTTATGAGACACTTTGTTCACACTAACGCACAGATCGTTCTTTGTTGGTTATCCTGGCGTCAGTGTCACTCTCAGTAGAGTCAAAAGTAATCTGAAGACGCCACAGCACCCCAAGCCATTACTTTCCTAGCACAAAGGAAAAGCTGGCCTAGTACTTTTGCTTCCTTGCCACTTCCTCGATGAAGCAAAGCAGAATGTTTAAATCTTGCTGTCTTAAGCATAGGCAACAATGTCCACTATCTTTACTATGATAATAAAGTGGGAGCAGGATTTTCCTTAATTGTCCTGCTAAGGTAAGAGATGTACTGTCTCTTATTAAAATACACTCTGCAACACTGGACTGCAAGGAGCGGCGGTCGCTTGACCATGTCGCATACTCGTACTGCATCTGCAATCAATTACTCGCTGTAGCAGCAAACAAGATATTTGCCCCTTCTGAGAGGGCTGGGCCCCTCAGGGCTGAAAGAGGCTGAAGGGGCTGAAGGGGGCTGATACCCCCCTTTTGGAGAAAATTTCTCCACACTGGGGGGCGGCGGAGGCTCACTGCAGGTGAACTATTCATCACTTAACATTAATTTGATTTTCTCACTCGCCACCACTGCTGCTTGTCTTTTCTGAACAGCTTTAGTCTGTGTGGTTTCTGGAGAATCACTAATTTTGTTTTCAACACTGTAATTCTAACGGCACCAGTTTATTTATTGTCCGCTTATTCACTACACCTTTGCTCAAAACAACAACTGTCCTGATGATTCCATTTGCATCAGGATATATGGTCACAATTTTTCCAAGTGGCCATTGGGACCTCGGACAATCATTGTCAATAATCACTATGTCACCCGGTCTTAAGGACTTATGATTATCAGGAACACCAGCTCCATAGAAGTGTTCTCTCAATGAGGTGAGATAGTCTTCTCGACAAATTTTCTCCCAACGTTCAATCACTTTATTAAGGTGTTTGAATTTACGTCTGAGTTGCTCAGGTTCGAAATAAATAGGATCCTATATGATTTTCTTGATCATTCATGGGAGGAACAGGTTCGAGCCTTCTGCCATGGAGTAAATGAGATGGACTTAACACTTCTAAATTGTCCAGATCATCGGTAACATAAGTTAGAGGTCTGTTGTTGACTCTATTTTCTATTTCAGTCACAACTGTACGGAATTCTTCTAAGTCGATTCTCTGACGATGAAGAGTCTTCCTTAAACAACGTTTTACAATGCCAATCATTCTTTCATAAAATCCGCCGTGCCATGGAGATTTAGGAGGAATGTATCTCCAACGACAACTGCGTTGATTCAGCATCTGTTGTACTTCTGGTTGATAAAAGATCTTGTTTATATAAGCAGCTCCAGCAACAAAGTTCGTTGCATTATCTGAAATCATCAGTCTGGGACATGCCCTTCTGGCTGCAAACCTTCTGAATAATTTGATAAAAGTTTCAGCAGACATGTCAGTGGCTACTTCTAGATGTACTGCTCTAGTCGTAGCACAAGTGAACAAACAGATGTACACCTTGATGAGAACTTTGTCAACTGTTTTGGTTAAAATTATTGGTCCAGTGTAATCTACACCTGTCACCTCAAATGGAGTGATATGACAAACTCTTTCAGAGGGATATGGAGGTGGACCTGGATACTGACATACTCGCATATCATAGTGACGACAAGTAATACAGTCCCTTATTTGTTTTTTCACACTTTGTCGACCTTGGGGTATCCAGTAGGATTGTCGTATATGACAAAGTGTGTCAGCTACCCCACCATGTAACACGTTACTGTGGGCGTTTTGAACAATCAGTTTTGTTAGCCAATGATTCTTGGGGATCAATATTGGATGTATGGCTTTTTTAGGTAGTGAAGAATTATGAATTCTTCCTCGACATCTTATAATCTTTTCTGAGTCGAGATAAAGTCCTAAAGAATTAATCATAACAGGTTTCTTTGGGGATTTATCTTGTGTTTCTAGAAATTTATATTCTGTAGAGAAAACATCTTTCTGTATTAGTTTCACCCAGTATTTAATGGGTTCAAGACATTCATAATCAGGTTTTATTCCTTTAATGAATTTAAAGACAAGAGCTGTAACTCTTAAGAGTTTACCCAAAGATGAGTATTTAGATCCATCAATGAATATTTCTGTTGTGTCTGCAGTATTTACACAACTTATTTCTGCTGTGTTCAAGTAGACTGTTTCTTCTGGCATAATGTGAGCTTTTTGCTTAGGCCAGTTATTTTCATTAGAGAGCCAGTTCGGTCCGTGGAGCCATAATTTATTATCCACAAATTTCTTGAGTGGGACACCACGTGACAACATGTCAGCTGGATTCTCTTGGGTAGAGACGTGGAGAAAGAGATAATCTCTCTGCATCTCTATTATTTCTGCTACTCTGTTCTGTACATAGACCAACTTACTCTTATTATTTCTTAACCACTGGAGAACTGCTTCATTATCACTCCATATCACGGTTTTTTCAATAGTTAGATGATCAAGTACTTTGTTGAGATAGACAGCTAGTTTTGTACCAACATAGAGTGCTGTAAGTTCCAATCGTGGTACTGTTCTGACCTTCAAGGGTGCGACCCTGGCCTTTGAAGTAATTAGTGTACTTCCTTCAGCATTACTCATGTAAGCTACAGCGCCATAACCTCTGGTTGACGCATCACAGAACACATGTAATGTGTACTTGTTTCCCTCTTGACCTATTTGTCTGGGAAATTTAATTTGATGAAGTTGTTTAAACTCCCTGGATATTTCATCCCATGCTTGACTCATTTCTAGAGGCAAGTTCTCATCCCATCCAATTTTGAGCTTCCATGCATCTTGCATAAGCATTTTACCCTTTATGGTAGTTGGTGAGACGAGTCCTAGAGGACCAAAACATTGTGATACCTCTGACAGTAAACTACGTTTAGTGAGTGTACTGCATGATTTATAGTTTATCTTTTTGAGACTCAGAGTATCTTCCTGTGTGTTCCAATTAAGTTCCCAGCATATTATTACAATCAGGAATTTCAGCTTCAGGGAAATCTTCTTTGATAAGTTCCCTTAATTGCATTGAATTTGTATTCCACATCCTTAGAGGCATATTTGCTTCTTTTATCTCCTTGTTAGCTTCTCTGTATAAGGATTTCAAATCCTGCTCTTTATTCACAGTACCTTGAAGATTGTCCACATAGAAACTTTTCTTTAAGATTTCTTTGAAGGGACTTTCAGATTTCTTCAAATGTGTATTCAGAGTAGCTTCTGGTAAGAATGGAGAGGATGTTGCACCAAACAATACTGGCTTGAAACGATAAGTTTTCACAGGACTTTGAGGATCATGTGGATTTTCAGGCTACAAGAATCGAGTATAATCTCTATCCATTTCTTGTAGTCCTACTCTTAAGAAAGCCTTGGAAATATCAGCCGTGTAGGCATATGGGTTTGTGCGAAATTTCATAAGCACGTCTCCAAGCTTCTCAGTTAGTGAGGGTCCGGTCATCAGACATTCATTAAGACTTGCTACATCTTTATTTGCACGTGCGCTGCAATTATATACAACACGTAGTGGAGTGGTTTCAGAATCTTTTCTGACTCCATGGTGCGGGAGATAATGAGCTTCTGTCTTCAACTTATCTTCGACTATTTCCTCAATGAATTTATTGTCCAACTGTTTTTGTATGATATTATAATAGACAGTCAGTAGCTCTGGATTCTTCCTGAGCTCGTGTATTTGTGCTTTCATTTGTCCGAAAGCCATGCGATAATTGCTAGGCAGATGTGGTGGATTTAATTTCCATGGTAACCTAACCTAATACTGTCCATCTTTATAGTTGACAGTGTCCAAATATTGGTTATAAGTCTGAGACTCTTGTGAGCTTGGTTTATTTACATCAATATCTATCGCATCTAAATCCCACAACTTATCAACTGGTTCATTCATTTCTTCCAGTAATGATATTTTTTGCTGTGGTACATGATCAGCGGTTATTCTCGTAACTAGTACATTTTCCACTGAATCATTATCAGTTTCTTTCCCACTTTGAGAGGGACTGGGACCACATATCATGTGGCCTCCTGCTGTTTTCAGCAAGTGAACATCATGTTTGCTTACTATATTTTGCACAAAACAGTGATAATAATCACTTCCATTGATTAAATCAATTGGACTAATTGTATCCGTCTGTATGTCAGGACAGGCTAACTTGACCTTAGCTGCTTTCAGTGCTGCAGCTGTTTCTTTGAATCCCTGGATCTGCACAGACTTAGGCAAATCACCTACTACCACAGCTTCTACTGTCTTTTTCCTGTTTCCTAGACCAACAGTGATTCTGGTTAGGTCATATGTCTGTTTACCAGAATTGTGGAAAAAAACAGCTATATCTAACTGTATTTTGGCAGAGGGTTGTTTATTCAGTTTCTGCAACACTGTTCTTCTTATGAAGGACCTTTGTGAGCCTTGATCAAATAATGTTAGCACATTGGTTTTGTGTAATTTATTAGATAACTCAACTCGAGCTATCGGGAGAGCAGTTGCTTTAAACTTACTCAATTCAAATTCAAATTCAAATTCAAAGTTTATTCTCTATAAGGATTACAATGCTGAGTTTACAGAAATTTGGTTATTGTGTGGTTTACATGTAGTAAAATAGTGATTACAGAGTGTACCACTAGAACGCCTAGCATGGCTAGGCATTTCGGGCAGACTTAGTTTTATTCTTAATTGTAAAATATTACAAATTATGAGGTAAGTTGGTATTATGGCTAAGTGACTAAATACTAGTTTGTGAGTTTAGCAATGTAAATGCTTTTGTTTTGGCACAGTACATAGTTTCAGTATTGGAGTATCACAGGATTCATTATTTTAAGATTGAGATTAATATTTCTGTTTATGGTCAAATAAGTCAGTGAGTGTAAGTGTGAACCACCAGGTGGTATTCGTGTAGTTAGTTGACAGGGTGTATCAGGGAGATAAGATGTTTTCTAATGGTAGTTTTGAAGGTGATGAATGTGTCTGCAGTTCTAGAGTTCTCAGGTAGGGTATTCCAGATTTTAGGGCCTTTGACATACATTGAATTTTTGTAAAGGTTTAGTCGGACACGGGGAATGTCGTAGAGATGTTTGTGTCTGGTGTTATGCCTGTGGGTTCTGTCACAACTATCAAGAAAGCGTTTTAGGTCAAGGTTGATATTAGAGTTTAAGGCCCTGTAGATGTAAATTGCACAGTAGTAAGTGTGGATGTACTGAACAGGGAGTAAGTTAAGGTCTATGAAGAGTGGGGGGGGTGTTGCCAGGGATGGGATTTAGTGATTATTCTTACTGCAGCTTTTTGTTGGGTTATTCTTGGCTTTAGGTGTGTTGCTGCAGTTGATCCCCAAGCACAAATAGCATAGGTGAGGTATGGTTAAATAAGTGAGTGGTATAGTGTGAGAAGGGCATTTTGCGGCACGTAGTATCGTATCTTGGAGAGGATCCCAACCGTTTTGGATACTTTTTTGGTTATATGCTGGATATGGGTGCTGAAATTCAGGTTGTTGTCAAGGTATAAGCCTAGGAATTTGCCCCTATTATTCCTGGTAATTAGAGTGTTGTCAATCTTAATGTTAATTTGTGCATCTCCTGCTCTGCTACCAAACATAATATAGTAAGTTTTGTCAGTGTTAAGCGTAAGTTTATTGGCTGTCATCCAAGTCGATATTTTGATCAGCTCCTCATTCACAGTGGTGTTGAGGGTGGCAAGATTAGGGTGAGAGATGACATAAGTCGTGTCGTCAGCAAAGAGAATGGGTTTCAGGTGTTGGGATACGTTTGGAAGGTCATTGATGTATATGAGGAAGAGCAGGGGACCAAGGACACTTCCCTGCGGAACTCCAGTATCAAGTGGCCGTGTTGCTGATGCTGTGCCTTTAATGGTGACATACTGATACCTATTAGTAATGTAAGATTTGAAATTAGCAAGCGCATGGCCTCTTATACCGTAATGATCAAGTTTGTGGAGTAGGATGTCGTGGTCTACTGTGTCAAAAGCTTTTCTTAGGTCAATAAAAATTCCTAGTGGATATTCCTTATTTTCCAATGCTGTGTAAAGCAGATCTAGCATTTTTATGATTGCATCATTAGTGCTTTTATTTTTCCTGAATCCAAATTGGCAGGGGTTGAGTATGTTTTGAGCCATTATAAATGAATACAGTCTCCTGTGCACTTTTTTTTCAAAGATTTTGGATAGCAATGGTAAGTTAGATATTGGCCTATAGTTGTTTAAATCTGTCGGGTCACCACCTTTATGTATTGGTGTAACCCTTGCCATCTTGAGTAGTTTTGGGAAGGTGCTAGTCTCTAGTGACTTGTTAAAAAGTAATGAAATAGCATGCGAAAGGACATGGGCCGCTCGCTTGTACAGTAATGGTGGGACATGAGACAGATTCCCCGAGTTATTTTTAAGTGACTTTATAATCTCGGTGACTTCCGTGGGCTCAGTTGGTGCAAGATAGAAGGAATTAGGGAAATTCCCATCTAGGTAGTCCCCGGCATGGGCATTGGTATGTGGGATTTTACTGGCGAGATTAGATCCTATGGTTGAGAAGAAGTCGTTTATCTTGTTAGCTGTGTCAGTGGGATGTAGTGGTGTTTCATTAGGTTTAGTTAGGACAATATTCTTGGTTTTTCTCAGTTTGTGGGTCCCTAGAATCTGAGAGAGTGTTTTCCAGGTCTTTTTTATATCTCCTCTAGTGTCTGTGAATCTACTGGAGTAGTATAGTTGTTTGGCTTTCTTTATTACTTTTGTGAGAGCTGTTGCTTGTTGACTTCCTGATTCTGTGGAAGTCTTCTGCTGTTCAGCAAAAGTATTTGGGCATAATGCTGTATGATGTATACCCTTGCATTTAAAACACTTCTTCAGTGAGCATTTACATCCCTTGTGTTCATCTAAACACTTGATGCACCTTTTCAGCTGATGAACACGTTGTTCACGTGCCTCAATTGTTGTGTATTGACTACAATACTGTGCCCAATGTGTTCCATCACAAAGTACACATTTTGGAGTACGTTTATGTATGACAGTCTGCTTACTGTCTGTTGTATTCACAGCTTGATAAATGCCTATATGGGATTTCCCATTCTGTGGTTTAGTGGGAGTAGGTATACTCTTTTTATACTGAGTTGAAGGTTTATTATCCACTGGATTTGTGGATTTTTCATCTTGTCTCGTTGCTTGCATGCATGAAACTATTGTTTGTAAACTATTGCTAATTTCTTCACAAGTGAAATAGCGTTTATTGAACATAATATTTAATCGTTCAATAGTTTGTGGTGACAACTTATCTTGTACAATACCACTGATAAACCAATCACATTGCCTTAGGTCATATTTAGCATCTAGAGATCTGAGACTATTGTCTAATGTGATTCTAAATGCCTGTAAGTCTGAAAAACAATGTTTGGGTGGCTTCAAGCTTGATATTAAGACTGCATGTCTAACTCTGGCCTTGTCAGCATCAAAGTAATTGTCTGCTAAGACACGTAAGGCTATTTGATAATTGCCTTTAACCACCGGAAATGACTTAATCAGTTCATAGGGTTCTCCCTTCACAAGACATTTAAGATAATTGAACTTAGCAATCTCATCTATGTCAGTTCGTGAATTTACTATGGACTGAAAACCACTAATGAATTCTTCATAATTATGACCTTGGAAAATAGGTAATGACAATGTAGGTAAGCTTGGTAATGGGACACTTGTTGTTGTTACAGGTGTAACAGGTGTTTGACCACTAGTTACAGTAGGTCTCTGACAGAGTTTTGCGGCAGATAGCCTGTACTCCTGTCCACCTTAATTGATTACTAAATGTATCCAAAACATTTTTAATTTCATCCTCAGATGGATCTGTTTCAAGAAATTTATTTTCATAATGTGTATAGTCTGAATTAATTATTTCCAGACGTTGTGTAAGTAATTCAAATTTGACCTCAAGATCATCAAAATCTATGTTTGTATCTTGAGTTAATCCTATACAGACTGAAATTAGATTTTCTAATTGTGTAATCTTAGTCTGTAATGACTGAAACTGAGTTTTCAAGCAAGCCATTTTAATAGTATACTGAATATTCTAGCACCACACTTAGAGTGTTTAAAAAACACTGTACTGCTATAAACAGCTGAGTTTTTGTTATGCTTAAGTCAGCAATAATCAGTCAGGCACTACTGACCTACTAAGCTTAACCTCAGGGTCAATGACCATGAAGGGTACACCGTACATGTGGCTGGTGTTTATGGCTTGAGTTTGCTGTGTCAGCCTGACCACGATGATTAATCGTAAATAACTATGTTATACACTTCATTCACTATACACTATAAATGGCATTGTACAACTGTAAATCACACGTGAATATTACTTACACATATATAAATGTCACTGTTAATATATATATATGAAAGCTTAAATTTATATATATAGTTCCTTTAATATAATAGGTATATCTATAATGAACAAACTTTAACACAATCTTGTCTCTTAATTTCTGTCTATAAACATTATAAACACTATGTGTATATACACTCAGACAAACCAAACATCAGTCGGGTTGTTGTTGTCTTAGTCAGCGCTTCTTCGAGCTTGGAGCAGTGGATGCCGGGTGCCATCCCCCGTTTTCTTGTTGGGTGAGTCACTCAGCTCCCATTTTCTTTGGGTGAATGCTGGGTGAGTGCCCGTATTCTTTTGGCTGACCATTCTCTGTGATTGAGTCTGGAGGGACTTATTTATACTGATTTAAATTGTAAAACACTAGTTTTATAGCTTTTTTCGAAGGACCTTGGCTTGTAGGTTATTTGTACACTGTAGTACAACGTATTTGGACCACAGTGTGGGCTTTATCCGGTTCGAGCACGACTAAAATGTTGAGAAATGGTATTACCAGCTAAGCTTATACATTTTGTAAAGGGAAAACTTAACTTAGAAAGACAGCTCATCACCTGCACAGCCGCCCCTGCAGAAGAGGTCTTGAGAAGCTGTCGAAATCATTCCTCAACAGGCTGAAATGAGTTATAATTTGTAAGATTATAAATTACCCCTAGGGGGTGTTATGTCAGCATATTTCATTCACTGATGGCTGACAAACTTACTTGTATGGACTCAAAAGTCCGCACCTAACTGCCGACTATAGGTTGATTACAAACTCCTTGCGACTCAAGAACTGCGCAGTCTCCCGTACTACAAGAAATTCGTATCCTATCTTGCTCTTGTAGCGTGAGCAATGGTGTTCTTCACACCTTCGACAGGTATCGGTGACTTGATAGAAGCTGAAGTGTCCTTGGATGTCCATGTCTTCCATAGTCTAGGAATACGCACACTGGTACACTATGTTCCACAAGATTTGTCTTTATTGTTCACAATCTTATCACTAAAGAAGCTGATCACACTTCTCTTAAGTGTTTATTGTGTTTTATGAGACACTTTGTTCACACTAATGCACAGATTGTTCTTTGTTGGTTATCCTGGCATCAGTGTCACTCTCAGTAGAGTCAAAAGTAATCTCAAGATGCCACAGCACCCCACGCCGTTACTCCCCTAGCACAAAGGAAAAGCTGACCTAGTACTTTTGCTTCCTTGCCACTTCCTCGATGAAGCAAAGCAGAATGTTTAAATCTTACTGTCTTAAGCATAGACAACAATGTCCACTATCTTTACTATGGTAATAAAGTGGGAGCAGGATTTTCCTTAATTGTCCTGCTAAGGTAAGAGATGTACTGTCTCTTATTAAAATACACTCTGCAACACTGGACTGCAAGGAGCGGCGGTCACTTGACCACGTCACATACTCGTACTGCATCTGGAATCAATTACTCGCTGTAGCAGTAAACAAGATATTTGCCCCTTCTGAGAGGGCTGGGCCCCTCAGGGCTGGAAGGGGCTGAAAGGGGCTGAAGGGGGCTGATACCCCCCTCCTGGAGAAAATTTCTCCACAACTGCTAATTTGGTCACTGTAGTAATGTTTAATCTACTATTGTACAGAGAAGTGGAGGTGGAGGTACTGGTGGGTCTGCAAGAAGTGAGACAACTGGTCGAGGACCATCTCATCACAACACATACTATTAAAAACTCACCATTTGTTGGACCATTTGTAGGTAAGTGATTTATAATTAAAATACAAATTTATAAGTAACATAAACTTATAAATAACATCAATTTTAGGATGTAGGAATTATTTTACTAGTAACGTAAATTTGAAGGCAAAAACATGTATATATATATATATGTCGTGCCGAATATGTAAAACTGGTCAATTAGTAAGAACTCATTTAAAATTAAGTTCTTTCTAAAATTTTCTCTTATACGTTTAAAAATATATTTTTTTCATTAATGTTAACGTAAAAAATTTTAATTTTGCACCAAAAGAATCTTAGAAAACTTACCTAACCTTATTATAACAAGAACAATTTATTTTAGCCTAACCCAACTAAATATATTTTAGATTTATTTACAATAATTAAATATTAAACAAACACAGTGAAATATTATTTTTTTCGTTAGGTTCAGAATGATTTTGGCGAAATTATTGCATACACAAATTTTCACTTGTCCTATATGGCAAGATGAGTGTTGCTATTTAAGCCAAGATCGGAAATTCTGTCTATTCGGCACGACACACACACACATATATATAGTATATATATATATATATATATATATATATATATATATATATATATATATATATATATGTCGTGCCGAATAGGCAGAACTTGCGATCTTGCCTTAAATAGCAACGTTCATCTTGCCATATAGGACAAGTGAAAATTTGTGTATGCAATAATTTCGCCAAAACCATTCTGAACCTAACGAAAAAAATATATTTCACTGTGTTTGTTTAGTATTAAATTATTGTAAACAAATCTAAAATATATTTAATTGGGTTAGGCTAAAATAAATTGCGCTTGTTATAATAAGGTTAGGTAAGTTTTCTAAGTTCCTTTTGGTGCAAAATTATAAATTTTTACATTAACATTAATGAAAAAAAATATCTTTAAACGTATAAGAGAAAATTTTAGAAAGGACTTAATTTTAAATGAGTTCTTGCTAATTGACCAGTTTTACATATTCGGCACGACATATATATATATATATATATATATATATATATATATATATATATATATATATATATATATATATATATATATATATATATATATATATATATATATGTCGTGCCGAATAGACAGAATTTCCGATCTTGGCTTAAATAGCAACGCTCATCTTGCCATATAGGACAAGTGAAAATTTGTGTATGCAATAATTTCGCCAAAATCATTCTGAACCTAACGAAAAAAATATATTTCACTGTGTTTGTTTAGCATTAAATTATTGTAAACAAATCTAAAATATATTTAGTTGGGTTAGGCTAAAATAAATTATGCTTGTTATAATAAGGTTAGGTAAGTTTTCTAAGATTCTTTTGGAGCAAAATTAGAAATTTTTACATTAACATTAATGGAAAAACTATATCTATTCCTATTAGTAAAAGAAATATATATCAAAAGATGGGGTGGTACGAGAAGTGGAATATTCAAACGGCTTCAGGAAGAAATCCAAATATTCTTCCTTGAAGCCTTTTTATCCACTTCTCCGAGGCTGTCCCACAATTTACACCAGAGGTGGACCCCATCTTTAAACGTATAAGAGAAAAATTTAGAAAGGACTTAATTTTAAATGAGTTCTTGCCAATTGACCAGTTTTACATATTCGGCACGACATATATATATATATATATATATATATATATATATATATATATATATATATATATATATATATATATGTATATATATATGTCGTGCCGAATAGGCAGAACTTGCGATCTTGGCTTAAATAGCAATGCTCATCTTGCCATATAAGACAAGCGAAAATTTGTATATGCTAAAATTTCGCCAAAATAACTCTTAACCTAACGATAAAAATATATTTCACTGTGTTTGTTCAATATTGAATTATTGTAAACAAATCTAAAATACATTTAGTTGGGTTAGGCTAAAATAAATTGCTCTTCTTATAATAAGGTTAGGTAAGTTTTCTAAGATTTTTTTGGTGTAAAATTAAAAATTTTTACCTTAACATTAATGAAAAAAATATATCTTTAAATGTATAAGAGAAAATTTTAGAAAGGACTTAATTTTAAATGAGTTCTTGCTATTTGACCAGTTTTACATATTCGGCACGACATATATATATTTATATATATATATATATATATATATATATATATATATATATATATATATATAAATATATATATATATATATATATATATATATATATATATATATATATATATATATATATATGATAAAAACATGATGGTTAATATAGATATGTGTTGACAGATGATGTTAAGGAGTGGGAGAGCAGCTTACTGACCGTTCAACACACTCTTACAGTCTGGCTTAAGGTAATGATATATTTTCCCATTTTAGTTTATAATAATTGACAATAATAGTAATAATAACGATAATAACATAGATATTTCGGTGGCTACTCGATCTGAAGAAGGAATTTCAGTATTCCTCAGTGCACGTGAATGTAATAGTGCTGAGTGAAGGATAACCTGATAATACCGTTAAAGATTAGTGTTGAAAACTAATGGAATTTTCTCCACTAAAGATAGTAAGTTAGCTAGGACATGTACGGTTAAGTATAAGTCAGATTTGTTAAAGAGATAAAAAAGATCAATCTTCTAAAATACTCAGGGACGTTAAGCTTGAAGCCGCTCAGAGGTGCATTATCAAGAAATCTGGATGGAAAAGTTAAAGCTAATCAGATGCGACACTCAGATGAAGTAATTCATTTTTGCCAGTTTCTTTCAATAAAGCTAACTGGGACGCAGACAGACTAGAATTAATGCAAGTTTTTCTCCAAGAAAGATTGGACAGTTTAAGATGGTCTTGAGGGTCCTCAGATGTTATAGACATAAAATGAACATTAAGTTGATTTAATCTACGCGAAACAATATAATGTCAAGAGGGTGCGCCTCCCAGGAGCTGGGTGACATAGTCAGCAAGTTGGATGATATTATGTCAGATAATGGGAACAAGCCCATTATCTGTCTTAATGGTAGGGGTAATGACACTGGGAAGGGCAGGAGACAGGAGCAACTGGATAAGTACAGGTCAGCCATAGAAGTAGTCAGTAGTCATTGATAACTGGGACAAATTCTATGGTAAGCATGATATGTATACAAGAGATGGGGTTCATCTCTCTGGGGTTCGAGGGGTTGCATTAGCCAATTCGATTGAGGGGGTAACTGATGAATTGTCTAGGACTTTAACCTGATAGATTATAGAGGTATGGGTGTTTGTGGAAACAATCAGGCTGCAGTATTGTTGTAGGAAACAGCAGATATTACCAGGATACCTCAGGGATATGTTTGAAAGACAATATTCAAAATAAAGTTGCCAGTAAAGGCAAAGCAATTGATCAATAATCAAAGAGAGAGATAGTAGAGGGCAACAAGTGACTAGCTCCCTTAAGGTTTACTACACAAATAGTAAGAGTCTAAGAAATAAGATAGATGAGCTAAGATTATTTGCAAGTGCAGGTAATATAGATAATAATCCAATTATATAAACCTGGTTCAACCTGAAAAATGGAGAAATGCCTTCTGAATGCAGCATAAAGGGTTATAAACTATTCCACACTGATAGGGTCAACAGGATGGGTGGTGGTGTGGTGACGTATGTCAGAGATAATATAAATTGTTGTGTTAGACAAGATATAAGATTAGAAACATCGAACACAGAATGTGTTTGGCTACAGTTTCTCGAGGGTCGTGACAAATTAATTTTGGGTGTGATTTATAGGCCCCCAAACCTTGATAGGGAGGGCAGTAAGCTGTTATTGGACGAAATTCATAAGGCATCTAGATATGAAAATGTTGTGATAATGGGAGATTTTACTTTAGACAAATTGATTGGAACGATGTGACAGGAATTTTTGAGTCTAGTAACTTTCTTGATACGGTTCATGATTGCTTTTTAAAACAGTTTGTGGCAGAACCAACTAGAGGAAACAATCTGATTGACTTGAATCTTGCCAACAAAGAATCACTAATTAATAATCTTGAGGTTAATGATGAGCTTGGAGAAAGCGATCACAAATCACTTAGTTTCATATATCATAGAATTACCCAGATCATTGCAATTAAATCTCCGTCCCAGACTTTCGCTTGGCCGAATTCATGGCACCGAGAAATTTCCTGGGTGGGCTAAATTGGGATGTCCAGACTATGGGTCAGGTAGGTGATCTTGGCTGCCAATATGACGTTTTTCAGAGCATAGTTCTAGCTGCCCAGACAACTTTTGTTCCAAGTAGGTAAATTAGATCTAACAAAAATGTTCCCAAATGGATGAACAATAGATTAAAACATCTCATTGGTCAAAAGAGAGGCATATGTAGGCGTATCAAAAGTGGGGACAGGCAGTTAAGAAATCATTATATTCAAATAAAGAGATAAATAAAAAAAAGGGAATAAGAAAAGCAAAAAGGGATTATGAAGCTAGGATTGCAAGGGATTCGAAGACAACCCAAAAGGGTTCTTTCAGGTATTCAGAAGTAAGGTTAGGGACAAAATAGGCCCACTTAACTCAGGTCAGATCACTCTGTGTGAAATTTTCAATACTTACTTCCTCTCAGTTTTTACCCAGTAAAACACTAGCTAAATTCCAGAAATAATAGATTATGTAGAACAGGATGATAATAAATTATGTACAACTGCGGTAGCTAGTGTCATGGTCCTCAGACAAATAGAGAAACTAAAACCCAACAAATTCCCAGGCCCTGATGATGTTAGGTAAGACACATATGCAACAGTTTGGTATCTTTATTTTGAAACGTTTCGCCTACACAGTAGGCTTCTTCAGTCGAGTACAGAAAATTTGATAGAAGCAGAAGAGACTTGAAGAGGATGTAATCAGTCCATCACCCTTAAAGTTTTGAGGTGGTCAGTCCCTCAGTCTGGAGAAGAGCATTGTTCCATAGTCTGAAACAATATACCATTTTAATGTTCAATTCGCCCTGATGAACTGTTTGCAAGGGTGTTAAAGGAATGTAAAGAGGAACTTAGCATACCTTTGGCTAATCTTTTTAACATATCACTACAAACTGGCATAGTGCCTGATAAGTGGAAAATGGCAAATGTAATACCTATTTACAAGGCAGGTGACAGGTCCTTGGCTTCGAACTATAGACCAATAAGCCTTACCTCCATAGTGGGAAAATTTATGGAATCAATAATTGCCGAAACAATTCGTAGCCATCTTGATAGGCATAAATTGATTAATGAATCTCAACACAGTTTTACAAGAAGGCGTTCCTGTCTTATGAATTTACTAGCTTTTTTTCACTAAGGTGTTTGAGGAGGTAGATCATGGTATTGAATATGATATTGTGTATATGGACTCCAGTAAGGCTTTCGATAGAATTCCACATCAAAGGCTATTGAGGAAACTTAGGGCACACAGAATAGGAGAAAATTTTCCCTGGGTAGAGGCATGGTTGACAAATAGACAGCAGATAGTTTGCATAAATAGGGAGAAATCAGAATGGAGGCACCTCACAAGTGGTGTTCCGCAGGGGTCAGTGTTGGGCCCCTTGTTCACAATTTACATAAACGACATAGATGAGGGAGTAAATAGCGACATAAGCAAATTTGCTGATGACACCATACTAGGCCTTCCAATTCATTCTAATGAGGACATTAGAGCACTCCAAGATGATTTGAATAGACTGATGCAGTGGTAGGAGGCGTGGCAGATACAGTTTAATATAGACAAATGCAAAGTTCTAAATGTGGAAAGGAAAACAACCATGCCACACATAAACTAAACAATGTAGATCTTAATACTACTGATTGCGAAAAGGATTTATGAGTTCTGGTTAGCTGTAATCTGAAATCAATACAACAGCGTATTAGAGTTCGCAATAAAGCTAACAGAATTCTTGGATTCATATCTAGAAGTATAAATAAAAGAAGTCCTCAGGTTTGTAGATGAATGGTTCAGAGAACCGACATGTTGATAAATTAGACACATGTGCAACTCTTGGGTATCTTTATTGAGGAAACGTTTCGCCTCACAGTGGTTTCATCAGTCCATACAAAGGAGAATCTTGAAAAACAGGAGGAGAATGAGGTAATCAGTCCCTCAACCTTAAGTCGATGTGGTCAGTCCATCAATCTTGAATAGAATATGGCATACGTGCGGAGAAGGAGCTTATAAACCGTAGGCAGGAGAGGTGCAGCAGTCGTAGGTGGTGTCACATTTGTTCAATGTGGAAGTAGGTCGTGCCCAAGAATTAGGCAAGCGAAGAATTCCGAAGTATTAAGATCCAAGAAGTTGCAGTGTCTGACAGGTTTGTAGATGAATGGTTCAGAGAACCGACATGTTGATAAATTAGACACATGTGCAACTCTTGGGTATCTTTATTGAGGAAACGTATCGCCACACAGTGGCTTCATCAGTCCATACAAAGGAGAATCTTGAATAACAAGAGGAGAATGAGGTAATCAGTCCCTCATCCTTGAGTCGATGTGGTCAGTCCATCAATCTTGAATAGAATACGGCATATGTGCGGAGAAGTAGCTTATAAACAGTAGGCAGGATCTTAATACTTGGGAATTCTTCGCTTGCCTAACCCTTGGGCACGACCTACTTCCACATTGAACAAATGGGACACCACCTATGACTGCTGCACCTCTCCTGCCTACGGTTTATAAGCTCCTTCTCCGCTCGTATGCCGTATTCTATTCAAGATTGATGGACTGACCACATCGACTCAAGGTTGAGGGACTGATTACCTCATTCTCCTCCTGTTCTTCCAGATTCTCCTTTGTGTGGACTGATGAAGCCACTGTGTGGCGAAATGTTTCCTCAATAAAGATACCCAAGAGTTGCACATGTGTCTAATTTATCAGTCCTCAGGTTGTTCTTCAACTCTATATATCCTTAGTTAGGCCTCATTTAGATTATGCTACACAGTTCTGGTCACCGTATTAGAGAATGGATATAAATGCTCTGGAAAACGTACAGAGGAGGATGACAAAGTTGATCCCATGTATCAGAAATTTTCCCTGTGAGTATAGACTGAGGGCCTTGAATCTGCATTCTCTACAAAGGCATAGAATTAGGGGGGATATGATCGAGGTGTATAAATGCAAAACGGGAATAAATAAAGAGGATGTAAATAGCGTGCTGAAAATTTCCAGCCAAGACAGCACTCTCAGCAATAATTTCAAGTTGGAAAAATTCAGATTCAGGAAGGATACAGGAAAGCACAGAGCGGCTAAAAGAGGTCAATATATCTGAAATGCGCAGGGAGACACTGGTCAGAGAAATAGCAAGCATCGAACTTAAGCTAAAAGAATCCTTTAGGAGTCAGGAATCGCGGGAAGAACTAAAAGCTATAAATGAAATCGAAAGAAACCCAAAGTATTTCTTCTCCTATGCCAAATCAAAATCGAGAACAACGCCCAGTATTGGGCCCCTACTTAAATAAGATGGGTCCTACACAGATGACAGCAAGGAAATGAGTGAGCTACTCAAGTCCCAATATGACTCAGTTTTTAGCAAGCCGCTAACCAGACTGAGAGTCGAAGATCAAAATGAATTTTTTATGAGAGAGCCACAAAATTTGATTAACACAAGCCTATCCGATGTTATTCTGATGCCAAATGACTTCGAACAGGCGATAAATGACATGCCCATGCACTCTGCCCCAGGGCCAGACTCATGGAACTCTGTGTTCATCAAGAACTGCAAGAAGCCCCTATCACGAGCCTTTTCCATCCTATGGAGAGGGAGCATGGACACGGGGGTCGTCCCTCAGTTACTAAAAACAACAGACATAGCCCCACTCCACAAAGGGGGCAGTAAAGCAACAGCAAAGAACTACAGACCAATAGCACTAACATCCCATATCATAAAAATCTTTGAAAGGGTCCTAAGAAGCAAGATCACCACCCATCTAGAAACCCATCAGTTACACAACCCAGGGCAACATGGGTTTAGAACAGGTCGCTCCTGTCTGTCTCAGCTACTGGATCACTACGACAAGGTCCTAAATGCACTAGAAGACAAAAAGAATGCAGATGTAATATATACAGACTTTGCAAAAGCCTTCGACAAGTGTGACCATGGCGTAATAGCGCACAAAATGCGCGCTAAAGGAATAACAGGAAAAGTCGGTCGATGGATCTATAATTTCCTCACTAACAGAACACAGAGAGTAGTCGTCAACAGAGTAAAGTCCGAGGCAGCTACGGTGAAAAGCTCTGTTCCACAAGGCACAGTACTAGCTCCCATCTTGTTTCTCATCCTCATATCCGACATAGACAAGGATGTCAGCCACAGCACCGTGTCTTCCTTTGCAGATGACACCCGAATCTGCATGACAGTGTCTTCCATTGCAGACACTGCGAGGCTCCAGGCGGACATCAACCAAATCTTTCAGTGGGCTGCAGAAAACAATATGAAGTTCAACGATGAGAAATTTCAATTACTCAGATATGGTAAACATGAGGAAATTAAATCTTCATCAGAGTACAAAACAAATTCTGGCCACGAAATAGAGCGAAACACCAACGTCAAAGACCTGGGAGTGATTATGTCGGAGGATCTCACCTTCAAGGACCATAACATTGTATCAATCGCATCTGCTAGAAAAATGACAGGATGGATAATGAGAACCTTCAAAACTAGGGAGGCCAAGCCCATGATGACACTCTTCAGGTCACTTGTTCTATCTAGGCTGGAATATTGCTGCACTCTAACAGCACCTTTCAAGGCAGGTGAAATTGCCGACTTGTACAGAGAACTTTCACGGCGCGCATAACGGAGATAAAACACCTCAATTACTGGGAGCGCTTGAGGTTTCTAAACCTGTATTCCCTGGAACGCAGGAGGGAGAGATACATGATTATATACACCTGGAAAATCCTAGAGGGACTAGTACCGAACTTGCACACGAAAATCACTCACTACGAAAGCAAAAGACTTGGCAGACGATGCACCATCCCCCCAATGAAAAGCAGGGGTGTCACTAGCACGTTAAGAGACCATACAATAAGTGTCAGGGGCCCGAGACTGTTCAACTGCCTCCCAGCACACATAAGGGGGATTACCAACAGACCCCTGGCAGTCTTCAAGCAGGCACTGGACAAGCACCTGAAGTCAGTTCCTGATCAGCCGGGCTGTGGCTCGTACGTTGGTTTGCGTGCAGCCAGCAGCAACAGCCTGGTTGATCAGGCACTGATCCACCAGGAGGCCTGGTCACAGACCGGGCCGCGGGGGCGTTGACCCCCGAAACTCTCTCCAGGTAAACTCCTCCAGGTAAACAAACTCCCGAGTACAGTTTTTGAGGCTATAACGGTGTGTAGTTTTAAAGACAGGTTAGATAAATACATGAGAGGGTGTGGGTGGGTGTGAGTTGGACCTGACTAGCTTGTGCTACTAGGTCTGATGCCGTGCTCCATCTTTAAGTGGAAGTGACCTGACTAGGTGGGTCACTGGGCTAAACCGGAGGGTGATATGGACCTGCTTCGCATGGGTCAGTAGGCCTGCTGCAGTGTTCCTTCTTTCGTATGTTCTTATGCTCTTATAATTGTTATATTTTAATCGGAACAAAGCGCAAAATCAGATTGGGTCATACAGCGCCTGTGGAATGAGGTTGTAGATGAATGGTTCACAGAACCGACACGTTGATAAATTATACACATGTGCAACTCTTGGGTATCTTTATTAAGGAAACGTTTCGCCACACAGTGGCTTCATCAGTCCATACACAGGAGAAGCTTGAAGAATAGGAGGAGAATGAGGTAATCAGTCCCTCAACCTTGAGTCGATGTGGTCAGTCCATCAATCTTGAGTAGAATACGGCATATGAGCGGAGAAGGAGCTTATAAACCGTTGGTAGGAGAGGTGCAGCAGTCATAGGTGGTGTCACATTTGCCCAATGTGGAAGTAGGTCGTGCCCAAGGGTTAGGCAAGCGGAGAATTCCCAAGTATTAAGTTCTCAAGAAGTTGCAGTGTCTGACAGGAATTCTTCGCTTGCCTAACCCTTGGGCACGACCTACTTCCACATTGGGCAAATGTGACACCACCTATGACTGCTGCACCTCTCCTACCTACGGTTTATAAGCTCCTTCTCCGCTCATATGCCGTATTCTACTCAAGATTGATGGACTGACCACATCGACTCAAGGTTGAGGGACTGATTACCTCATTCTTCTCCTATTCTTTAAGATTCTCCTGTGTATGGACTGATGAAGCCACTGTGTGGCGAAACGTTTCCTTAATAAAGATACCCAAGAGTTGCACATGTGTCTAATTTATCAGCCTGTGGAATGTGTTGAGTCGTGTGTTTCAAGGCAAGACAGGACAGTGTACTCCTCATCCTATCACTAGGACCAATTGAAGCAGCATCATCGGATTTTTCCTGAGAGCATACCGAATTTGCAGTCAAGAGTTTCTTGACAAAGAGTGTTCATATATACACCAAACCTAATCTTCATTTCCCTTCTTTTTTTGTCAAATACTGCAAGAAAAGAGCACTAAGACTACTCCTAACAAAGTCATAATCCTTCCCTACAGCCATGTTGTAGTGAAAGTCTTTCAAGTACTCGCGCAAGCTAACACTAGAGTCACCATTCCAGTCAGTACTTCAATAAAAGATCTGACTTGGATGAAATTGAAGAATATTGAACCAGTCAACACAGGAGTTTATATTATCCCCTATGGAGGTTGTGACAGAATATACGTAGATGATACAGCAAGACACCTTGAAACACGTCTAAATGACCACGTTAATTCATGTAGGAACAATAAATTCCACAATGACCGCGTACAACACCGAAATTTCGCCTGATAAAATTCATCGACGCTCTCCTAGTGATTACAGAACCCAATTTCCGTAGACGTAAATGTCTTGAATCATCAATAATCGTTATTTCTATTAGAAAACAAACAGAATAAATGCAGCTTCATCATCTCTGAAGTATTAGGAAGAATTTTCCTCAAGACAATAAACCGAGCCATGACATAGCTGCTACCACTTCCGCTACTACTACCATAAGTACTACAACTACTACTATTACGACTACTACTAATACTAGTAGTAGTAATAGTAGTACTACTAATACTAGTAGTGGTAATAGTAGTACAACTAATAATAGTAGTGGTAATAGTGGTACTACTAATACTAGTAGTAATAGTAGTAGTAGTAGTACTGCTACTACATACAACGATTATATTACCTATATATATTACCTATATATACCTCACTGTGTCCCTGAATTGCCACTTGTGTCAGATGTTATGTTTTCAACAAACCTCCTGAGAATCTGAGTTGTTCTGGCACTCGGGCTGCAGCCTAAGTGCCAAGCATGATTCAAATGGAGTTGAAAGACTCACCGCGCCCTAATTATAGGGCTGTCCTCGCCATAGGGCTGTCAACGATGCATCATGTGTACAAACTCCGACACTATTTCGGGGGTCAGTGTCGGGTCACCACATGGAGAAGACCCGGGCCAGGACCCGTCCTGGTGAACCTACATGAACATGAACCTGAATTGTATGCTGCGCCGCAGCCGCAGCAAGCCGCAACAAGGCTGCTCCTATATCTTGCCGTCCCCTGGGCCTATCCGAACTCCAGTGATGGCCAAATTGCAAGTACTGCTGCAGCAACATGCAAAGAACCCATAGTGACATAAAAACTGACGGTGACGACAACGAAATGGACTAAATATGACAAAAGAGGGACCGGCATTCAAGTACCAGACGTGAACCAGACACGAGACGTTTTCCACTACAATGAAATAACTGACCTCTATATCAACTGCACCAGTGTTCAAGGGAAGACAACATGGCAGAAAACCTGATCAACTAAATCTCCAAGGAAATGACAGGTCTGTAGGACTTTTTTCTTCAGTGCCAAACGAGGGAAGGAATTGAGCATTTAAACATGGCTGACTGGCATCCAAACAGCAGCTACTGCCAGACGTACAACTAGCAAAGTGAAATTCTCGTCTTTACTGACGTTCATCTGTTGACAGTAGCATCATATCTGTGCCACCATCATATCACCTGTACCAGTGCTAACCAGAGGGAAACACTGGAGACATCGTCAAATCAACAGTACAAAACTCCAAGGTTATAGAACGGTTATCCCTCAGTGACAGTCGTGGGAAAGAAGTGAATAGTTAAATAGTCAAGGTTAATGTTTTAGTAGCTGACCTATATTCAGCTGACCAGTGTACAGTGAGAGAATCATAGCAGAAAACGCCAAATATATCTATAAACTCAAGGAAAGTCAGGTTGTAGGTGGCGTTACTCCCCTCAGTGTTTTAAAAATGGCTGAGTCAGCAGAACAGGTCAGGCAGACAACAACACGACACAACCCCCGATAAATGGAATTGAGGGGGATTTGGTAGGATAAAACCATTGATTAAACCTTTCTGGTCAACCAGAATGGAAAGGAGTTAGAAGTTAATAGGTGAAGCAGGACTATGAAGTGAGGCGGGAAGAGGAGTGTGTAATAAGGGGTTAACTGTAAGGGTTTTGTGAAGTTAAGGGAAAAGTGAGCAGTGAAGAGGGTTTTGAAGAAGAAAATTTACTAGTAATTCAGTGGTGATTGCTAAAGCAGATACTAAGTGTACTAGGTGACTGGAAAAGAGAAATAAATATTATTGTATATGAGTAAAAGAGCGAAGAGTGAAAATGGCAGGCATTAGGTGGGTACAGGCTGCCATAATTATATTTATCTTTCTTCTTCAATTCTATGAAGAAAGAAATCAGTCATGAGGGCTGGAAAAGGTGAATGGAGTAACAGCGCCCTGGACAGTAAAAGCCCAACAGTTGCCATCCTACCAGAAAAGTAAATGTCACTATCGCCGCAAGGTATGCCAACACCGCATACCCAAACAAAAACAGTGGCACACAGCTCTTATTGTAGTGCTCTTAAGTGGTGATATCCAAATTAATCCAGGACCTCAAACTGTTGTGCAGAAGCAAAACAGACAGATAAATGACGGCGATAATGACGGTCTAGTAGCTAGGAATGATAACCTTAACTCCATATGTAATGCATACATAGGTCAATGGGAGACAATACAGCCATTATTATCTCAAACACTACCAAACAGGTGCATACACTGTACTAAAGTACGCATGAAAAACAGAAAAGGCACCTTATGTAAAATGTGTAAGGGGTGGGTGCATGATGGATGTATGTACAATTATAGTAACGGTGCCAGAATTCATTTTGTGTGTAACAAATGCACTTTGGCACAGTTACCCTTTAGCAGTGTTGACATTGATTTACTTAATTTTAATACAAATGACCCATTGCCATATACTGATGATTATAATTGTTTTATGAAAACAGGCCTTCACTTTATTCATGTCAACGCAAGATCACTTCTTCCTAAATTGGCAGAGATTAGGATTCTAGCTAACAAAATTAGGGCGGCAGTTATAACCATCTCTGAATCCTGGTTGGACGATACGGTGACTGACGACGAGGTCAAAATAGATGGTTACAATATAAAACGCTTAGATAGGAACAGAAAGGGTGGTGGAGTATGTGCCTACATTAGAAATGACTTAGCTTACAACCCAAGACCTGATTTAAATAACAATAAACTGGAGATTCTATGGTTTGAAGTGCTGCTTCCCAAGACCAAACCCATCTTAGTAGGAACTAGTTACCGCCCTCCCACCCAGGACCAGTTCTTAGAAGACTTTTCCAGAGTATTGTCCGGACTTGAAAACAATTGCGAGACAATAATACTGGGAGACTTCAATATCTGTTTTCAGCAGCAAAATAACGTGCTATGCAAAAGGTATAAGCAAATTCTAGAATTAAATAGTTACACTCAACTAATTAATACACCAACCCGGATCACACAGTTCTCAGCCACCCTAATTGACCACATACTTTGTAACCGCTCTGAGAACATTAGTTAGTCAGGCGTCATTACCACAGGTCTTAGTGATCATTTCATCATTTACTGCACTAGGAAAATCACTAGGGATAGGATAGGCCTACACAGGACAATAAAAATGAGGTCAACTAGAAACTACAGTAAAGAAACACTGGTAAATAGGCTACACAATTGTGACTGGACAGAGATAACAAGTTGCACGGACGTAAACGATGCCTGGGAAAAATTCAAAACAATGTTCACTACCATCCTTGATAATATTGCACCAGTTAAAGAGGTTAGGATTAAACGAAGAACTGAACCCTGGATGAATACTGAGATATTAGATAATATGAAATTCAGAGACCAGCTGCTAAAAAGATTTAAAGCAAACAAACAGGATATTGCAGCACTAAATGAATTCCAAAGGGTGAGGAACAGAGTACAGAGACTTATAAAAGGAGCAAAGGCAAAGCACTATTGCTCAAAAACTGAAGAGTATAAGCATAACCCCAGAAAGCTCTGGCAACAACTAAAACAGTTGGGGTATAGCCATAAGCCAGTAGATAGGTCTAACATAGTACTCACTATCGATAATGAGGTATGCCACGAAACATCTAAGGTGACAAATTGCTTTAATTTCTACTACACATCTGTTGCATCAACACTAGTAAGTAAACTACCAGCTGCATCAAATACCTTTAACACAGACTCTGATAAGTTTCAAACATACTATACCAATAAAGAGGTAACCCCAAACAGTTGTCAACTAGTAAGTGTATCTCATGACTTTATTCAAAAAGAACTAAGCAGGTTAAACCCAACTAAGAGCAATGGCCCGGATAACATCCCGTCTAAGTTCCTAAAAGATGGTGCTTCTGAACTGTCAATCCCTATTGCTCACATAATAAATCACCATTAATACCGTACCGGAGGGGTTCAAGGAGGCCAGAGTTACTCCTATCTACAAGAAAAATAGTAGGTCTGATGTAAGCAACTGTAGGCCTGTTAGTATACTCAGTATAATATCTAAAATTCTAGAGAGGGCGGTGTACTCTCAAGTAGTTAAGTACCTTAATGACAACAACATTCTCCATAGCTATCAATCGGGCTTTAGAACATCTTACTCAACCGACACCTCCCTTATTAATCTGATGGATTACCTGAGAACTGAAATGTCAAAAGGGAACCTCATAGGTATGGTAACCTTAGACCTGCAAAAAGATCTTCGATACTGTCAACCACAATATATTATGTAAGAAACTTCAAGCTATCAGTATAGGTTCTGTAGACGGGTTTAAGTCCTACCTTAGCAACAGGAGACAAATAGTCAAAATCAACAAAACGGAATCAGAACCCCTGCCGATAACATGTGGAGTTCCCCAAGGTAGTATTCTGGGTCCCTTATTATTCTTATGTTATGTCAATGACATGCCTATCAGTGTCAAGTGCAAACTCCTACTGTATGCAGATGCCAGTGCTCTGTTAGTGTCAGGTAAAGACCCACAAGATATTGCTAATGTTTTAACACTGGAACTGGAGTCCTGCAGCAAATGGTTAGTAGACAACAAACTATCATTACACCTCGGGAAAACTGAAGCCATTCTCTTTGGCACGAAACATAAACTGAGAAGGGTAAATGATTTTAATGTTCAGTGTAATGGGGAGCCCATCACTTTGGTTTCATCAGTAAAATATCTGGGAATCCCCTTTGACCCATGCATGTCAGGAGAATTGATAGGGAACAGTATAGTAAAGAAAGCGAATGCCAGACTGAAGTTCCTGTATAGACAAGCACAGTGTCTATCTACTGAGGCTCGCAGGACCCTATGTCTAGCCCTTATACATTGCCATATGGATTACGCTTGCTCTTCATGGTACTCTGCCTTGACAAAAAAAACTGAAAGATAGACTGCAAATCACCCAGAACAAAATCGTAAGATTCATCCTGGGGCTGGGACCAAGAGAACATGTAGGCCAGAATGAATTACAGCAGTTGGATATGCTGAATGTTGAAGACAGAGTAAAACAACTGAAGCTAAATCATGTTTATAAAATTGCTCACGAACAGTGTCCAGAATATCTTGCTGTCAATTTTGTCAAGGTTGGGAACCAGAGCAATCATAGTACTAGGGGGAGAGAGCACAACTTTGTAGTACCCACAGTCAGTGGCCAGGCTTCAAACACCTTTTATTGTACAGCAATAAAGGAATGGAACAGACTGCCTGCACATGTCAAAGCCAGTCATAGCATGAACCAGTTCAAGAAGAGTGCTAAAAGGTGTCTGATGAATGTAGCTACAGAAAGGGAGGGGAATGATTTTCTATTTTTTTAGCTAACATAAGTGTAAATTTTACCTTATTTCTAGTAATGACCCTCGTATTGTAGATAGTCTTAATGACCCTCGTGTAGTAGATAGTCTTTTTAGTATGATAATAAGATGTTATCTTCATTGTAGAATAATAAGAAAATATTATAACTTTTATATTATAATAAGGTAAAAGGACCCCAATGGAAATAAGTCACTCTGTCTGACTTTTTTGGGTTATCCCAGGTTCTCTACACATATGCTGCTATGTATGATAATTCTATGTAACTGTATTTGTGTATACCTGAATAAACTTACTTACTTACTTACTTAGTCATGATAAAACTCCTGGAGAGCGAAAAGTTGTCTCATTACTTGCACTTGAGTCATTTTATCTAACAAAAAAAGATTTAGGATCTCTGGTTAGCAGAAATCTAAAACCAAGACAAGAATGAGTAACTGCATTTCAAACTTATACTTCACTCTGTACTATTAATAAGGAACGCACTGAGGCACAGGTGACTGGAGTAGCTCGGTTGGCAGCGCACTCAGTTCACACATTGTGTGTCCGTGGTTCGATCCCCGGCACGAGTGGAAACATTGGGTGTATATCCTTACACCTCCTGTCCCTGTTCACCTAGGAACAGGTAGGTACCTGGGTGTCAGTCAGCTGGTGTGGGTCGCATCCTGGGGGACAAGAGTAACCGAAGTCACCCGACCTGTTCTGCATAGCTCGGGGCTGTATAAGTTGTATCATGTACTCGTAGAAATAATAATAATAATAATTATTATTATTATTATTATTATTATTATTATTATTATTATTATTATTATTATTATTATTATTATTATTATTATTATTATTATACAGGGATACCTTTCCTGGATAACGCAGCGACCTAAGTACATCTAATTATTATTGTTATCTGTTTAAATTGTCTATATATGAACAATTCTCTGTATGTAGGTTGACATAGGTATGTAGGTTGACATAAGTATGTAGGTTGACATAGGTATGTAGATTGACATAAGTATGTAGGTTGACATAGGTATGTAGGTTGACATAAGTATGTAGGTTGACATAGGTATGTAGGTTGACATAGGTATGTAGGTTGACATAGGTATGTAGGTTGACATAGGTATGTAGGTTGACATAGGTATGTAGGTTGACATAGGTATGTAGGTTGACATAGGTATGTAGGTTGACATAGGTATGTAGGTTGACATAGGTATGTAGGTTGACATAAGTATGAAGGTTGACATAGGTATGTAGGTTGACAAAAGTATGTAGGTTGACATAGGTATGTAGGTTGACATAGGTATGTAGGTTGACATAGGTATGTAGGTTGACATAGGTATGTAGGTTGACATAGGTATGTAGGTTGACATAGGTATGTAGGTTGACATAGGTATGTAGGTTGACATAGATATGTAGGTTGACATAGGTATGTAGGTTGACATAGGTATGTAGGTTGACATAGGTATGTAGGTTGACATAGGTATGTAGGTTGACATAGGTATGTAGGTTGACATAAGTATGTAGGTTGACATAGGTATGTAGGTTGACATAGGTATGTAGGTTGACATAGGTATGTAGGTTGGCATAGGTATGTAGGTTGACATAGGTACGTAGGTTGACATAGGTATGTAGGTTGACATAGGTATGTAGGTTGACATAGGTATGTAGGTTGACATAGGTATGTAGGTTGGCATAGGTATGTAGGTTGACATAGGTATGTAGGTTGACATAGGTATGTAGGTTGACATAGGTATGTAGGTTGACATAGGTATGTAGGTTGGCATAGGTATGTAGGTTGACAGGTATGTAGGTTGACATAGGTATGTAGGTTGACATAGGTATGTAGGTTGACATAGGTATGTAGGTTGGCATAGGTATGTAGGTTGACATAGGTATGTAGGTTGACATAGGTATGTAGGTTGACATAGGTATGTAGGTTGACATAGGTATGTAGGTTGACATAGGTATGTAGGTTGACATAGGTATGTAGGTTGACATAGGTATGTAGGTTGACATAGGTATGTAGGTTGACATAGGTATGTAGGTTGACATAGGTATGTAGGTTGACATCAAATTCAAAATTAATTTTCTCTTTCATAAAGACTTTACAGTCATAGCTAAGATATATATAGGTACACGAGGGTACACGAGGGTACACGAGGGTACACGAGGGTACACGAGGGTACACGAGGGTACACGAGGGTACACGAGGGTACACGAGGGTACACGAGGGTACATGAAGGTACACGAGGGTACACGAGGGTACACGAGGGTACATGAAGGTACACGAGGGTACACGAGGGTACACGAGGGTACACGAGGGTACACGAGGGTACACGAGGGTACATGAAGGTACACGAGGGTACACGAGGGTACACGAGGGTACACGAGGGTACACGAGGGTACATGAAGGTACACGAGGGTACACGAGGGTACACGAGGGTACACGAGGGTACACGAGGGTACACGAGGGTACACGAAGGTACACGAGGATACACGAGGGTACACGAGGGTACACGAGGGTACACGAGGGTACATGAAGGTACACGAGGGTACACGAGGGTACATGAAGCTACACGAAGGTACACGAGGGTACGCGAGGGTACACGAGGGTACACGAAGGTACACGAGGGTACACGCGGGTACACGAGGGTACACGAGGGTACACGAGGGTACACGAGGGTACATGAAGGTACACGAGGGTACACGAGGGTACACGAAGGTACACGAGGGTACACGAGGGTACACAAGGGTACACGAGGGTAAACGAGGGTACATGAAGGTACACGAGGGTACACGAGGGTACATGAAGGTACACGAAGGTACACGAGGGTACACGAGGGTACACGAGGGTACACGAGGGTACACGAGGGTACATGAAGGTACACGAGGGTACACGAGGGTACACGAGGGTACACGAGGGTACACGAGGGTACACGAGGGTACATGAAGGTACACGAGGGTACACGAGGGTACACGAGGGTACACGAGGGTACACGAGGGTACACGAAGGTACACGAGGGTACACGAGGGTACACGTGGGTACACGAGGGTACACGAGGGTACACGAGGGTACACGAAGGTACACGAGGGTACACGAGGGTACACGAGGGTACACGAAGGTACACGAGGGTACACGTGGGTACACGAGGGTACACGAGGGTACACGAAGGTACACGAGGGTACGCGAGGGTACACGAGGGTACACGAAGGTACACGAAGGTACACGAAGGTACACGAGGGTACACGAGGGTACACGAAAGTACACGAGGGTACACGAGGGTACACGAGGGTACACGAGGGTACACGAGGGTACATGAAGGTACACGAGGGTACACGAGGGTACACGAGGGTACACGAAGGTACACGAGGGTACACGAGGGTACACGAGGGTACACGAGGGTACACGAGGGTACTCGAGGGTACACGAAGGTACACGAAGGTACACGAGGGTACACGTGGGTACACGAGGGTACACGAGGGTACACGAGGGTACACGAGGGTACGCGAGGGTACACGAAGGTACACGAAGGTACACGAGGGTACACGAGGGTACACGAAGGTACACGAGGGTACACGAGGGTACACGAAGGTACACGAGGGTACGCGAGGGTACAAGAGGGTACACGAGGGTACACGAGGGTACACGAGGGTACACGAAGGTACACGAGGGTGCAAGAAGGTACACGAGGGTACACGAGGGTACACGAGGGTACACGAGGGTACGCGAGGGTACACGAGGGTACACGAGGGTACACGAGGGTACACGAAGGTACACGAGGGTACACGAGGGTACACGAAGGTACACGAGGGTACACGAGGGTACACGAGGGTACACGAGGGTACACGAAGGTACACGAGGGTACAAGAGGGTACAAGAGGGTACACGAGGGTACACGAGGGTACACGAGGGTACACGAAGGTACACGAGGGTACACGAGGGTACACGAGGGTACACGAGGGTACACGAGGGTACACGAGGGTACGCGAGGGTACACGAGGGTACACGAGGGTACACGAAGGTACACGAAGGCACACAAGGGTACACGAAGATACACGAGGGTACGCGAGGGTACACGAGGGTACACGAGGGTACACGAAGGTACACGATGGCACACCAGGGTACACGAGGGTACACGAGGGTACACGATGGTACACGAGGGTACACTAGGGTATACGAGGGTACACGAAGGTACACGTAGGTACACGAGGGTAAACGAAGATACACGAGGGTACGCGAGGGTACACGAGGGTACACGAGGGTACACGAGGGTACACGAGGGTACACGAGGGTACACGAAGGTACACGATGACACACCAGGGTACACCAGGGTACACCAGGGTACACGAAGATACACGAGGGTACACGAGGGTACACGAAGGTACACGAGGGTACACGAAGGTACACGAGGGTACACGAAGGTACACGAGGGTACACGAGGGTACGCGAGGGTACACGAGGGTACACGAAGGTACACGAGGGTACACGAGGGTACACGAGGGTACACGAAGGTACACGAGGGTACACAAAGGTACACGATGGTACACGAGGGTACACGAGGGTGCACGAGGGTACACGAAGGTACACGAGGGTACACGAAGGTACACGATGGTACACGAGGGTACACAAGGGTGCACGAGGGTACACGAAGGTACACGAGGGTACATGAAGGTACACGAGGGTACACGAGGGTACATGAAGGTACACGAAGGTACACGAGGGTACACGAAAGTACACGAGGGTACACGGGGGTACACGAGGGTACACGTGGGTACATGAAGGTACACGAAGGTACACGAGGGTACACGAGGGTACACGAGGGTACATGAAGGTACACGAGGGTACACGAGGGTACATGAAGGTACACGAAGGTACACGAGGGTACACGAGGGTACACGAGGGTACACGATGGTACACGAGGGTACATGAAGGTACACGAGGGTACACGAGGGTACATGAAGGTACACGAAGGTACACGAGGGTACACGAGGGTACACGAAGATACACGAGGGTACACGAGGGTACACGAAGGTACACGAGGGTACACGAGGGTACACGAGGGTACACGAAGGTACACGAAGGTACACGTAGGTACACGAGGGTGCACGAAGATACACGAAGGTACGCGAGGGTACACGAGGGTACACGAGGGTACACGAAGGTACACGAGGGTACACGAGGGTACACGAAGGTACACGAGGGTACACGAGGGTACGCGAGGGTACACGAGGGTACACGAAGGTACACGAGGGTACACGAGGGTACACGAGGAAGATACACACGACGAGGGTACACGAGGGTACACAACGGTACACGATGGTACACGAGGGTACACGAGGGTACACGAAGGTACGAGGGTACGAGGGTACACGAGGGTACACGAAGGTACACGAGGGTACGAGGGTACACGAGGGTACACGAGGGTACACGAAGGTACACGAGGGTACACAAAGGTACACGATGGTACACGAGGGTACACGAGGGTGCACGAGGGTACACGAAGGTACACGAGGGTACGCGAGGGTACACGAAGGTACACGAAAGTACACGAAGGTACACGATGGTACACGATGGTACACGAGGGTACACAAGGGTACACGAAGGTACACGAGGGTACATGAAGGTACACGAGGGTACACGAGGGTACATGAAGGTACACGAAGGTACACGAGGGTACACGAAAGTACACGAGGGTACACGAGGGTACACGTGGGTACATGAAGGTACACGAAGGTACACGAGGGTACACGAGGGTACACGAGGGTACATGAAGGTACACGAGGGTACATGAATTTACACGAAGGTACACGAGGGTACACGAGGGTACACGAGGGTACACGATGGTACACGAGGGTACATGAAGGTACACGAGGGTACACGAGGGTACATGAAGGTACACGAAGGTACACGAGGGTACACGAGGGTACATGAGGGTACGCGAGGGTACGCGAGGGTACACGAGGGTACACGAGGGTACACGAGGGTACACGAGGGTACACGAAGGTACACGAAGGTACACGTAGGTATACGAGGGTGCACGAAGGTACACGTAGGTACACGAGGGTGCACGAAGATACACGAAGGTACGCGAGGGTACACGAGGGTACACGAGGGTTCACGAGGGTACACGAAGGTACACGATGGCACACCAGGGTACACCAGTGTACACCAGGGTACACGAAGATACACGAGGGCAAACGAGGGTACACCAGGGTACACGAGGGTACACGAAGGTACACGAGGGTACACGAGGGTAGGGGAGGGTCCACGAGGGTACACGAATGTACACGAGGGTACACGCGGGTACACGAGGGTACACGAGGGTACACGAGGGTACACGAGGGTACATGAAGGTACACGAGGGTACACGAGGGTACACGAAGGTACACGAGGGTACACGAGGGTACACAAGGGTACACGAGGGTAAACGAGGGTACATGAAGGTACACGAGGGTACACGAGGGTACATGAAGGTACACGAAGGTACACGAGGGTACACGAGGGTACACGAGGGTACACGAGGGTACATGAAGGTACACGAGGGTACACGAGGGTACACGAGGGTACACGAGGGTACACGAGGGTACACGTGGGTACACGAGGGTACACGAGGGTACACGAGGGTACACGAAGGTACACGAGGGTACACGATGGTACACGAGGGTACACGAAGGTACACGAGGGTACGCGAGGGTACACGAGGGTACACGAGGGTACGCGAGGGTACACGAGGGTACACGAGGGTACACGAGGGTACACGAGGGTACACGAAGGTACACGAAGGTACACGAGGGTACACGTGGGTACACGAGGGTACACGAAGGTACACGAGGGTACGCGAGGGTACACGAGGGTACACGAAGGTACACGAAGGTACACGAGGGTACACGAGGGTACACGAAGGTACACGAGGGTACACGAGGGAACACGTGGGTACACGAGGGTACACGAGGGTACGCGAGGGTACAAGAGGGTACACGAGGGTACACGAGGGTACACGAGGGTACACGAAGGTACACGAAGGTACACGAGGGTGCACGAAGGTACACGAGGGTAAACGAGGGTACACGAGGGTACACGAGGGTACACGAAGGTACACGAAGGTACACGAAGATACACGAGGGTACGCGAGGGTACGCGAGGGTACACGAGGGTACACGAGGGTACACGAGGGTACACGAAGGTACACGAAGGCACACAAGGGTACACGAAGATACACGAGGGTACGCGAGGGTACACGAGGGTACACGAGGGTACACGAGGGTACACGAAGGTACACGATGGCACACCAGGGTACACGAGGGTACACGAGGGTACACGAGGGTACACGAGGGTACACTAGGGTACACGAGGGTACACGAAGGTACACGTAGGTACACGAGGGTACACGAAGATACACGAGGGTACGCGAGGGTACACGAGGGTACACGAGGGTACACGAGGGTACACGAAGGTACACGATGGCACACCAGGGTACACCAGGGTACACCAGGGTACACCAGGGTACACGAAGATACACGAGGGTACACGAGGGTACACGAGGGTACACGAGGGTACACGAAGGTACACGAGGGTACACGAGGGTACACGAAGGTACACGAGGGTACACGAGGGTACGCGAGGGTACACGAGGGTACACGAAGGTACACGAGGGTACACGAGGGTACACGAGGGTACACGAAGGTTCACGAGGGTACACGAAGGTACACGATGGTACACGAGGGTACACAAGGGTGCACGAGGGTACACGAAGGTACACGAGGGTACACGAGGGTACACGAAGGTTCACGATCGTACACGAGGGTACACGAGGGTACACGAAGGTACACGAGGGTACACGAGGGTACACGAAGGTACACGAGGGTACACGAAGGTACACGAGGGTACACGAGGGTACACGAGGGTACACGAAGGTACACGAGGGTACACGAAGGTACACGAGGGTACATCTGCACTTTAGTAACTTAGTTGCGTCACAGGGATGTTAAGAAACATTTAGCTTCATAATGTTTATTAAGGCGTAGAATTAGTGGGATATGATTGAGGTGTATAAATGGAAAACAGGAATTAATTAAAGGGGATGTAAATAGCATGCTAAAAATATCTAACATAGACAGGACTCGCAGCAATGATTTTAAATTGGAAAAACTCAGATTCAAGAAGGATATAAGAAAGCACTGGTTTGGTAATAGAGTTGTGGATGAGTGGAACAAACTCCTGAGTACAGTTATAGAGGCTAAGACCTTGTGTAGTTTTAGAAGTAGGTTGGATAAATACATGAGTGGGTGTGGGTGGGTGTGAGTTGGACCTGACTAGCTTGTGCTACTAGGTCTGATGCCTTGCTCCTTCCTTAAATGTGTATAAATAGTAATGTTGTACATGAACGGTATACAATACCGACAAGATGAAAAAATAGACACACATTGAACATCTGGGTTTCTTTATTGTTGATAGATCAACTATGTACAAAAAATGGAGCAGTCCCTCAGTCAAGGCTGGGGGACTGATTACCTTGATTTTATATTGATTACCTTGAATTTTATTGATAAAGCCACTGGATGGAGAAACATCTACAATAAAGATACTCAGATATTGCACATGTGTCTAATTTTTCATAGTAATATTCTTTGCCTTTACCTTGCACAACAAGTACCTAAGAAAGGTTTTAAATTTCCAGATACAGACGGTATGGGTGGAGCTGACACCTGTCTTCTCTACACCTGATCTGCCGCTTCAGCTTCCTGATCATTATAAACTATTTAAGGTATGCTTGACTTAAACTTATAAGAATATCAACGTAAGCTAAAGTATTTAAGGTGCATTGACTCAAAATTAAACCATTATTAGCCTACTCTATTTAAGGCTATGAACCTACGCTATTTAAGGTGCGTTTGACTTAAAATCCCCGCTTATAAATGAGACACTGAGGAACATAAGTTTGATAGAAGTATTAAGGTGTCGTACAAGAGTGTGAGTTGTAAGGTAAGACACATATGCAACAGTTAGGTATCTTTATTTCGAAACGTTTCGCCTACACAGTAGGCTTCTTCAGTCGAGTAGAGAAAAGGTGATAGAAGCAGAAGATACTTGAAGACGATATTATAAACTATTTAAGGTATGCTTGACTTAAACTTATAAGAATATCAACGTAAGCTAAAGTATTTAAGGTGCATTGACTCAAAATTAAACCATTATTAGCCTACTCTATTTAAGGCTATGAACCTACGCTATTTAAGGTGCGTTTGACTTAAAATCCCCGCTTATAAATGAGACACTGAGGAACATAAGTTTGATAGAAGTATTAAGGTGTCGTACAAGAGTGTCTGTACCAAGATACCCTTGTGTTGCAGTGTCTTACAGAATGAACATTAAAATGGTATAAAATACCGACAGATTGTTAGGTAAGACACATATGCAACAGTTAGGTATCTTTATTTCGAAACGTTTCGCCTACACAGTAGGCTTCTTCAGTCGAGTAGAGAAAAGTTGATAGAAGCAGAAGATACTTGAAGACGATGTAATCAGTCCATCACCCTTAAAGTTTTGAGGTGGTCAGTCCCTCAGTCTGGAGAAGAGCATTGTTCCGTTGTCTGAAACAATATGAAGTTGAAGTGACAGAATGGAGCCTTATATAGTGCCAGGAGGTGAGACGTAGGTACAGACCATCAACTTCGACAACCTCTACTAGTGAGAACGGCTGGGTTTGAGAGGGACCTGCCCTCCCAAAGCAACCTACGTCTCACCTCCTGGCACTATATAAGGCTCCATTCTGTCACTTCAACTTCATATTGTTTCAGACAACGGAACAATGCTCTTCTCCAGACTGAGGGACTGACCACCTCAAAACTTTAAGGGTGATGGACTGATTACATCGTCTTCAAGTATCTTCTGCTTCTATCAACTTTTCTCTACTCGACTGAAGAAGCCTACTGTGTAGGCGAAACGTTTCGAAATAAAGATACCTAACTGTTGCATATGTGTCTTACCTAACAATCTGTCGGTATTTTATACCATTTTAATGTTCATTCTGTCAGACACTGCAACACAAGGGTATCTTGGTACAGACCATCAACTTCGACAACCTCTACTAGTGAGAACGGCTGGGTTTGAGAGGGACCTGCCCTCCCAAGCAACCTACGTCTCACCTCCTGGCACTATATAAGGCTCCATTCTGTCACTTCAACTTCATATTGTTTCAGACAACGGAACAATGCTCTTCTCCAGACTGAGGGACTGACCACCTCAAAACTTTAAGGGTGATGGACTGATTACATCGTCTTCAAGTATCTTCTGCTTCTATCAACTTTTCTCTACTCGACTGAAGAAGCCTACTGTGTAGGCGAAACGTTTCGAAATAAAGATACCTAACTGTTGCATATGTGTCTTACCTAACAATCTGTCGGTATTTTATACCATTTTAATGTTCATTCTGTCAGACACTGCAACACAAGGGTATCTTGGTACAGACCATCAACTTCGACAACCTCTACTAGTGAGAACGGCTGGGTTTGAGAGGGACCTGCCCTCCCAAAGCAACCTACGTCTCACCTCCTGGCACTATATAAGGCTCCATTCTGTCACTTCAACTTCATATTGTTTCAGACAACGGAACAATGCTCTTCTCCAGACTGAGGGACTGACCACCTCAAAACTTTAAGGGTGATGGACTGATTACATCGTCTTCAAGTATCTTCTGCTTCTATCAACTTTTCTCTACTCGACTGAAGAAGCCTACTGTGTAGGCGAAACGTTTCGAAATAAAGATACCTAACTGTTGCATATGTGTCTTACCTAACAATCTGTCGGTATTTTATACCATTTTAATGTTCATTCTGTCAGACACTGCAACACAAGGGTATCTTGGTACAGACCATCAACTTCGACAACCTCTACTAGTGAGAACGGCTGGGTTTGAGAGGGACCTGCCCTCCCAAGCTACCTACGTCTCACCTCCTGGCACTATATAAGGCTCCATTCTGTCACTTCAACTTCATATTGTTGAGTTGTAACTTTTTTGTGGTGTTGTTCTATACCAGCAACATGTTTGTGAGTTGAAGGAAAAAGAAAAATCTACCTCGAATCTACATCGAAATAACATAATTAAAACAAATCTCAAAACTTGTTTACAAGTCAAACACTAGAAATATAACTTATTTAAGGATGGATAAATGAATAACGCTTCACACACGGAGGGCCCGGGTTCGATTCCCGGCGGGTGGAAACATTCGACACGTTTCCTTACACCTGTTGTCCTGTTCACCTAGCAGCAAATAGGTACCTGGGTGTTAGTCGACTGGTGTGGGTCGCATCCTGGGGGACAAGATTAAGGACCACAATGGAAATAAGTTAGACAGTCCTCGATGACGCACTGACTTTCTTGGGTTATCCTGGGTGGCTAACCCTCCGGGCTTAAAAATCCGAACGAAATCTTATCTCTTATCTTATATACTACAAGTACATGTACAAGGTATATAGGCCTAGCTGAGATCAATGACATCCTACTTGTTATGCCGAGCATTTCGGGCAAATTATATCAGTTTTGTCCCAGGATGCGACCCACACCAGTCCACTAACACCCAGGTACCCATTTTACTGATGAGTGAACATAGACAACCGGTGTAAGGAAACACGTCCGATGTTTCCACCCTTTCGCCGGGAATCGAATCCGGACCCTCACCGTGTGAATCCTTGTGGTAAATTTGCTGACACCTACTGCTTCTACTCACCTAGCAGTAAGCAGAGTGACATCCTTGGTGCCTTGATTGTTTCTCATCCTGAACACATAAACTACAACACTATCCGATGCTTTGAACGTTATTTTCCGCACGATACGAAAATAGGCATGAAAGTCGCATCGTTAGAAGGCTCAGAAAAACTGCAAACAGAAAGCATTAAGTCTTCCAATGGGGAATGAAAAGTAACACGATATTCATTGGTGTCAGATTCCAACTGTTTTAGCATGAAAAGGATGAAGAGCTCAAAAGAAGTACTGGAAACAGTACAGGAGGACTGTGTCATACAGCTAAAGCAACTTATAAAAGTCTTGGGTAAAAATAATGTGAGCAAGAAGGTTAATATTGCTAAAGCTATAATATGAGAGTGTAGATAATGGAACATTCATAAAAGGTGAAACAATGCCACTAACGACACTATTCAAACACCATTGTCGATGTAACTGTTGTTTAATAATGACGACATCGTTCAAGGCGGGAGTGATGTAATAGCTGGAAAAAGAACTGAGATTACTTAGAGACAATATAGAACCAGGAAAGTCTTTTCACTATAAGTGAATAAGAATGAGGTACCTGAAAATATATAAGTGGAAGATACTTGAGTGTGTTGTCCAAGATCTACACTACACACTACACACGGAATAGGAGGAGAATTTTTTTCCTGTATAGAGGCATGGCTGACAAATAGACAGCAGAGAGTTTGCATAAATGGGGAGAAATCAGAATGGGGGCACGCCACAAGCGGTGTTCCTCAGGGGTCAGTGTTGGGCCCGTTGTTGTTCACAATTTACATAAACGACATAGATGAGGGAATAAATAGCGACATAAGCAAATTTGCTGATGACACCAAAATAGGCCGTCCAATTCATTCTAATGAGGACATTAGAGCACTCCAGGATGATTTGAATAGACTGACGCAATGGTCGGAGAAGTGGCAGATGCAGTTTAATGTTGACAAATGCAAAGTTCTAAATGTTGGACAGGTAAATAACCATGCCACATATAAACTAAATAATGTAGATCTTAATACTACCGATTGCAAAAAGGATTTAGGAGTTCTGGTTAGCAGTAATCTAAAACCAAGACAACAGTGCATTAGTATTCGCAATAAAGCTAACAGAATTCTTGGCTTCATATCTAGAAGTATAAATAATAGAAGTCCTCAGGTTGTTCTTCAACTCTATTTATCCTCGTTTAGGCCTCATTTAGACTATGCTGCTCAGTTCTGGTCACCGTATTACAGAATGGATATAAATGCTCTGGAAAACGTACAAAGGAGGATGACAAGGATGATCCCATGTATCAGAAATCTTCCCTATGAGGATAGACTGAGGGCCCTGAATCTGCACACTCTCGAAAGGCGTAGAATTAGGGGGGATATGATCGAGGTGTATAAACGGAAAACAGGAATAAATAAAGGGGATGTAAATAGTGTGCTGAAAATTTCCAGCCTAGACAGGACTTGCAGCAATGGTTTCAAGTTGGAAAAATTCAGATTCAGGAAGGATATAGGAAAGCACTGGTTTGGTAATAGAGTTGTGGATGAGTGGAACAAACTCCCGAGTACAGTTATTCAGGCTAAAACGTTGTTTACCTGGAGTTTACCTGGAGAGAGTTTCGGGGGTCAACGCCCCCGCGGCCCGGTCTGTGACCAGGCCTCCTGGTGGATCAGCGCCTGATCAACCAGGCTGTTGCTGCTGGCTGCACGCAAACCAACGTACGAGCCACAGCCCGGCTGATCAGGAACTGACTTTAGGTGCTTGTCCAGTGCCAGCTTGAAGACTGCCAGGGGTCTGTTGGTAATCCCCCTTATGTGTGCTGGGAGGCAGTTGAACAGTCTGGGGCCCCTGACACTTATTGTATGGTCTCTTAACGTGCTAGTGACACCCCTGCTTTTCATTGGGGGGATGGTGCATCGTCTGCCAAGTCTTTTGCTTTCGTAGTGAGTGATTTTCGTGTGCAAGTTCGGTACTAGTCCCTCTAGGATTTTCCAGGTGTATATAATCATGTATCTCTCCCTCCTGCGTTCCAGGGAATGCAGGTTTAGAAACCTCAAGCGCTCCCAGTAATTGAGGTGTTTTATCTCCGTTATGCGCGCCGTGAAAGTTCTCTGTACATTTTCTAGGTCGGCAATTTCACCTGCCTTGAAAGGTGCTGTTAGAGTGCAGCAATATTCCAGCCTAGATAGAACAAGTGACCTGAAGAGTGTCATCATGGGCTTGGCCTCCCTAGTTTTGAAGGTTCTCATTATCCATCCTGTCATTTTTCTAGCAGATGCGATTGATACAATGTTATGGTCCTTGAAGGTGAGATCCTCCGACATAATCACTCCCAGGTCTTTGACGTTGGTGTTTCGCTCTATTTCGTGGCCAGAATTTGTTTTGTACTCTGATGAAGATTTAATTTCCTCATGTTTACCATATCTGAGTAATTGAAATTTCTCATCGTTGAACTTCATATTGTTTTCTGCAGCCCACTGAAAGATTTGGTTGATGTCCGCCTGGAGCCTTGCAGTGTCTGCAATGGAAGACACTGTCATGCAGATTCGGGTGTCATCTGCAAAGGAAGACACGGTGCTGTGGCTGACATCCTTGTCTATGTCGGATATGAGGATGAGGAACAAGATGGGAGCTAGTACTGTGCCTTGTGGAACAGAGCTTTTCACCGTAGCTGCCTCGGACTTTACTCTGTTGACGACTACTCTCTGTGTTCTGTTAGTGAGGAAATTATAGATCCATCGACCGACTTTTCCTGTTATTCCTTTAGCGCGCATTTTGTGCGCTATTACGCCATGGTCACACTTGTCGAAGGCTTTTGCAAAGTCTGTATATATTACATCTGCATTCTTTTTGTCTTCTAGTGCATTTAGGACCTTGTCGTAGTGATCCAGTAGCTGAGACAGACAGGAGCGACCTGTTCTAAACCCATGTTGCCCTGGGTTGTGTAACTGATGGGTTTCTAGATGGGTGGTGATCTTGCTTCTTAGGACCCTTTCAAAGATTTTTATGATATGGGATGTTAGTGCTATTGGTCTGTAGTTCTTTGCTGTTGCTTTACTGCCCCCTTTGTGGAGTGGGGCTATGTCTGTTGTTTTTAGTAACTGAGGGACGACCCCCGTGTCCATGCTCCCTCTCCATAGGATGGAAAAGGCTCGTGATAGGGGCTTCTTGCAGTTCTTGATGAACACAGAGTTCCATGAGTCTGGCCCTGGGGCAGAGTGCATGGGCATGTCATTTATCGCCTGTTCGAAGTCATTTGGCGTCAGGATAACATCGGATAGGCTTGTGTTAATCAAATTTTGTGGCTCTCTCATAAAAAATTCATTTTGATCTTCGACTCTCAGTCTGGTTAGCGGCTTGCAAAAAACTGAGTCATATTGGGACTTGAGTAGCTCACTCATTTCCTTGCTGTCATCTGTGTAGGACCCATCTTGTTTAAGTAGGGGCCCAATACTGGGCGTTGTTCTCGATTTTGATTTGGCATAGGAGAAGAAATACTTTGGGTTTCTTTCGATTTCATTTATAGCTTTTAGTTCTTCCCGCGATTCCTGACTCCTAAAGGATTCTTTTAGCTTAAGTTCGATGCTTGCTATTTCTCTGACCAGTGTCTCCCTGCGCATTTCAGATATATTGACCTCTTTTAGCCGCTCTGTTATTCTTTTCCGTCGCCTGTAAAGGGAGAGCCTGTCTCTTTCTATTTTACATCTACTCCTCCTTTTTCTTAGAGGAATAAGCCTTGTGCATACATCGAGTGCCACCGAGTTAATCTGTTCTAGGCATAAGTTTGGGTCTGTGTTGCTTAGTATATCTTCCCAGCTTATATCGGTTAGGACTTGGTTTACTTGGTCCCACTTTATGTTTTTGTTATTGAAGTTGAATTTGGTGAATGCTCCCTCGTGACTAGTCTCATTTTGTCGGTCTGGGGCTCCTCGCATACATGTCTGAACCTCAATTATGTTGTGATCTGAGTATATTGTTTTTGATATGGTGACATTTCTTATCAGATCATCATTGTTAGTGAATATAAGGTCTAGTGTATTCTCCAGTCTAGTAGGCTCTATTATTTGCTGGTTTAAATTGAATTTTGTGCAGAGATTTAAAAGCTCGTGTGAGTGTGAGTTTTCATCAGAGCTGCCTCCTGGTGTTATTACTGCAACAATATTATTTGCTATATTCCTCCATTTTAGGTGCCTTAAGTTGAAATCCCCCAGGAGCAAGATGTTGGGTGCAGGAGCTGGAAGATTTTCCAGACAGTGGTCAATTTTTAACAGCTGTTCCTGGAATTGCTGGGATGTTGCATCCGGAGGCTTGTAGACTACCACAATGACTAGGTTTTGGTTCTCGACCTTTACTGCTAAAACTTCCACTACGTCATTTGAGGCATTAAGCAGTTCTGTGCAAACAAGTGACTCTGCAATGTACAGGCCAACCCCCCCCCCTTTTGCCTGTTCACTCTGTCACATCTGTATAGGTTGTAACCTGGGATCCATATTTCATTGTCCAAGTGATCCTTTATGTGGGTCTCAGTGAAAGCCGCGAACATTGCCTTTGCCTCTGCAAGCAGTCCACGGATGAAAGGTATTTTGTTGTTTGTTGCTGACTTTAGACCCTGTATATTTGCAAAGAAGAATGTTATCGGACTGGTGGTATTGTTGGTACTGGGGGGGGTGTAGTTTTAAAAATAGGTTAGATAAATGTATGAGTGGGTGTGGGTGGGTGTGAGTTGGACCTGACTAACTTGTGCTGCTGGGTCTGGTGCCGTGCTCCATCCTTGAGTGGAGGACCAGACTGGGTGGGTCATTGGGATAATCCGGGGGGAGGGGACATGGACCTGCACCGCATGGGTCAGTAGGCCAGTTGCAGTGTTCCTTCTTTCTTATGTTCTTATGTTCTAACAACGAACTGCAGTAAAACATATGATGAAGCGTAAAATAAGTCTAGTAAATAACTGTGGTGTGATGCACACAGTAAGAGAACAGTGCCGATATTTGTGTCTTAAACCTACGATCAGCAGGTAGAAAAAAACACGGAAGGAGTGGGGTTTGAACCCATGGCAAGTGGTTTATTTGTAAGTCGTATTATTGAAGTTATCAAATGGAAACTGGATCACTGCTTCCGCCAACCAAGTTGTTCTACTTCCGCCAGCCTATCTGTTCACCCAGGCTGTTGCTGCCAACAGCAATAGCCTGGGTGAACAAGTAATCCACATAAAAGTCTGTCTTCAGACCGAACTGCGAGGGTAGAAAAATTCTTGAAACCGATCACCTCTATATCACAGCTAGGTATCACAGCTAGGGAGAAAATAATGAGTAAACTTCCAGATACTTGTCGCCTTTGTTCAAACAATATTATAGTATTATATAGCTGCCAGGGTGTGAACCTACTCTGCTATATATGTATTAATAGTAAATGTTTCCGAACATCCTAGGATGGTCTGGAATAACCGCTGTTGGTTGCTGAGTAAAATTGCGCTCTTAAAAAAAGTCAAGAGAGGTTGTGCAGAGTCGCTGCCGTCCTGTTCCTTATCCTCATGTCAGACATAAACAGATATGTAAACCATAGCACCGTGTTTTCCGTGTCCATTGAGGACACGGAAAATCTGTAAGAGAATGTAAACCACGTTTTCCAATAGGTCACGGAAAACAATGTGATGATACCCAAGTGTTGCACAAGTGTCGTATTTATCAATATGATGTTTAGTGAGGGCAAATTTCAGTTACTCCGTTACGGAAAACTGGAGGAAATAACTAGAGTGGTGTATGCTACAAACTCTAGCCACACAGCAGAACGAGAAAATAGTGTGAAGGACTTGGGAGTGTAAAGGTCAGAGGATCTCACCTTCAAGGATCACAACAGTGTCACTCTCACATCTGCAAGGACAATGATAGGATGGATAAGGAAAACTTTTAAAACAAGGCATTCCAAGCCAGTGACATCCTCTTCAGGCCACTTATTCTTTCTAGGCTGGAATACTGCTGTACATTAACATCTTCATTCAAGACAGGTGAAATTGCAGACCTCGAGAATGTACGGAGAACCTTCACTGCATGTGTAAGATCAGTGAAGCACCTCTTGATATTTACTCCCTGGAACGCAGGAAAGAGACTCATAATAATTTATACCTTGAAAATCCTAGAGGGACTGGTTCCATAAGTATGCACAGAAATCTGTTCCTACGAAGAAAAAAATTAGATTTACGGGGCAACATACCCCAATGAAAGCAGAGGCGCCATAATTACACTAAGAGAAAACCCAGTAAGTGTCAGGGGCCCAAGAATGTCAACTGCCTCCCACCATACATAAGGGAAATTACCAATAGAACTGTGGCTGTGGCTGCCTTCAAGAAGGAGCTGGACAGGTTCCTAAAGTTAGTACCTGACCAGCCGGGCTGTGGTACGTTGGATTATGCGGCCAGCAGTAACAAGCTGATTGATCAGGCCCTGATCCACCGGGAGGTCCGGTCAAAGACTGGGCAGTGGGGGCGTTGGCCCTCTGAACAAGTTTCTGGTAGCATGTCAGTACTCAAGAAACGAGAGCTTTTAAAACCAAGAAATCAGGAAGAGTTTGTGCACGGAGTCGCTAACTAAAGGAACGAGAGGTGATTCTGGTTCGTTCTAAGGAAAGTTGAGGCAACTAAAATTGTTAACATCAAGAAGACTTCACCAGCATCAGAGGATTTCTCTTGAAGATAACTTATCTCCAGGTTGTATTAATAATAGAAGCAACTTATGAATAATTTAACGAGAAGAACAATAAGTACCTATTTGAAAATATAATAAGTAATGAAAGACTGGATATCAGATTGGAAAGAGGAAGTGTGGAGGAAGTGAATGTATTCTGATATTTGGGAGTGGACATGTCAGTAGATGTGTCTATGAAAGACCAAGTGAATCATAGAACTGATGATGGAAAAAACGTGAGTGGTACACTGAGGAGTCTGTGGAGACAGGGAACATTGTCCATGGAAGGAAAGACGGAAATGTATGAGAACATAGTTATACCAACGCTCTTGTATGGTTGTGAAGCAACAGTGAGAAGGCTGGAGGCAGTGGAGATGTCATGTCTGAGGGCATTGTGTGGTGTAAATGAATCCGTAGTCTGGAAATCAGGGGGAGGTGCGGGGTTACTAAGAGTATCCATTCTTCGATGATTTTACACTTTTGATTGTGAGAAGTACAGTGACTGCACGCTAAAGGATGGGCTGGAATTTTTACAGTTCTGAAGGTGAGAAGCTCAGTGCCTGCACTCTGACGGATGAATGATGATTGTACAATTACGAAGATGGGAAGTACAGTGCCTGCACTGTGAAGGATAGGTGGTGATGTTTGAATCCTGATGGTGGGAAGTACAGCGCCTTGCAGTCTGAAGGATGAGTAGTGATGTTACAGTTTTCAAGGGAGAATTTTTATTGAGGAATGATGGTAAATATGTTTCCACTGGAGATGAAGGGGGCATCCTTACTCTATGGGATACGACCAGTGCGTTAAAAAAACAAATTACAATGTACTGCGTAACTAACACTAGATAATTCAGCAGCAGGTGGATGAGAAATGGGTCGGTGTGGTGGAAGAGGCTGTAGCATCCAATCACTTGTTGGATGTTGTGGGTGATGCTGTGGCTCTCAGAGAGATGGAGTCGTCTCTCAGTAACCTGGCAGTACTCCAGAAGGCTGTACATACCTACCTTGATAACAAGAGGAGGATCTTCCCCAGGTGTGTCTCCACCTTCACTATTCTTATTTTCAAGTTATTTTTTTTCAAGAAGATTCTTATCTCTGTTATTTTCATGTTATTGCTTAATCTATGTTAAAAAGTTAGTTATCTTCATTATCTAGAAGATACTAAATTATCTATGTTATCTTAAAGTTATTAGCATATCTGCTTTATCTTTATCGTCGGTGTTATCTTGAAGTTATTAGTTTATCTATGTTATTGAGAGCTCAGTTATTTAATACCTTTAACTAATTATCTTCAACTTTGCTATCCATGTTATCTTTTGTTAGTTATTATGATGACGTTACCTAACTTGAAGTTAGTTATCTTTGCTATCACGAAATTCATTATAATTATCATGTGTTATGATTATCAGGAGAGAAGCGCTAAACTCACAGGGGTCATATGGCACCTCGGGAATGGGAAGAAATTAAATTGGATCCAAGGAATGGAAAGATGGCTCCAATTCCCTGAATCAAGATCCCCTCACTGGAAACAAAGCTCATTGCTAATCATTGCCAATTTTAATTATACTTATGTATTCTAACTAATTTTAATCTGTTTTTGTTTATCGATAACTAATTTTTCTTATGTATTTCTCATTTTTACATAATTTTACCTTGTGTCTTTCTTCTTCGTTTTATCCATATAACTTAAGACCTTCCGTCTCACTGTTTTGTAACTCCCCTTCCCTTCCTTGCGTCAGTCCCTTCCCTTCCTCGCGTCAGTCCCTTCCCTTCCTTGCGTCAGCCCCTTCCCTTCCTCGTGTCAACCCCCTCCTTTCCTGGTATCAATTCCTTCCCTTCCTCGCGTCAGTTCCCTTTTTTCCTAGTGTCAGCCCCCTCTCTTCCTCGTATAAGTCCCTTCCCTTCCTCGTGTCAGTCCCTTCCCTTCCTCGTCAGTCCCTTCCCATCCTCGCGTCAGTCCCTTCCCATCCTTGCGTCAGTCCCTTCCCTTCCTCGTGTCAGTCCCTTCCCTTCCTCGTGTCAGTCCCTTCCCTTCCTCGTTTCAGTCCCTTCCCTTCCTCGTGTGAGTCACTTCCATTCCTCGTGTCAGTCCCTTCCCTTCCTTGCGTCAGTCTCTTCCCTTCCTCGCGTCAGTCCCTTCCCTTCCTTGCGTCAGTCTCTTCCCTTCCTCGCGTCAGTCCCTTCCTTTCCTCGTGTCAGTCCCTTCCCTTCCTTGCGTCAGTCCCTTCCCTTCCTCGTGTTAGTCTCTTCCCTTACTCGTGTAAGTACCCTCCCTTCCTCATGTCAGTCCCTTCCATTCCTCGTGTCAGTCCCTTCCCTTCCTCGTGTCAGTCCCTTCCCTTCCTCGCGTCAGTCCCTTCCCTTCCTCGCGTCAGTCCCTTCCCTTCCTCGTGTCAGTCCCCACCTTTCCTCGTGCCAGTCCCTTCCCTTCCTCGTGTCAGTCCCCTCCTTTCCTCGTGTCAGTCCCTTCCCTTCCCCGTGTCAGTCACTTTCCTCGTGTCAGTCCCCTCCCTTTCTCATGTCAGTCCCTTCACTTCCTCGTGTCAGTCGTTCCGTTCGTGTCAGTCCCTTCCCTTCCTCGCGTCAGTCCCTTCCCTTCCTCGTGTCAGTCCCTTCCCTTCCTCGCGTCAGTCCCTTCCCTTCCTCGCGTCAGTCCCTTCCTTTCCTCGTGTCAGTCTCTTCCCTTCCTCGCGTCAATCCTTCCCTTCCTCGTGTCAGACCCTTCAATTCCTCGTGACAGACCCTTCCCTTCCTCGTGTCAGTCCCTTCCCTTCCTCATGTGAGTTCCTTCCATTCCTCATGTCAGTCACTTTCCTTCCTCGTGTCAGTCACTTCCCTTCCTCGTGTCAATCAGTCCCTTCCCTTCCTTGTGTCAGTCCTTTCCCTTCCTCGTGTCAGTCCCCTACCTTCCACGTGTCAGCAACTTCCCTTCCTCGTGTCAGTCCCTTGCCTTCCTCGTGTCAGTCCTTCCCTTCCTCGTGTCAGACCCTTCCCTTACTCGTGTCAGCAACTTCTCTTCTTCATGTCAGACCCTTCCCTCCTCGTGTCAGTGCCTTCGCTTCCTCGTGACAAACCCCTCCCTTCCTCATCTCAGACCCCTCCATTCCTCGTGTCAGACCCCTCCCTTCCTCGTGCCAGTCCCTTTCCTTCTGTTATTACTGTTCTTGCTCTTGAACAACGGTTTAGTGCCGATGAGGTAGCGTAGGTAGCAATGATAGCCGTGGACTAGCTTGGCTTTAATTGCATAGGAGTGAGTACAGTACACAAAGGGCAATGTGATGGAATGATCGATAGCCAGTCCGTGGAGGGGGAGCACTAGTACCTCTCAAGTCAGTCGGCGGGGAAGTGAGGACGAATGGGCCCAGCATCCCACCGACCTGGGTCGGTGAAATATGAACTAAGCTAGCAGACAGCCTTGTCTGTGCTGACAGTACAGGCTGTCTACACTTCCTCGTGTTAGCCCCTTCAATTCCTCGTGCCAGTCCCTTCCCTTTCTCGTGTCAATCCCTTCCCTTCCTCGTGTCAGTCCCTTCCCTTCCTCGTGTCAGCCCCCTCCCTCGTATCAGTGCCTTCCCTTCTTTGTGTCAGCCCCTTCCCTTCCTCGTGTCAGCCCCCTCCTTTCCTCGTGTCAGTCCCTTCCCTTCCTCGTGTCAGTCCCTTTCCTTCCTCGTATGAGCCCCCTTTTTTCCTCATGTCAGTCCCTTCCCTTACTGCTGTCAGTCGTCTCCTTTCCTCGTGTCAGTCCCTTCCCTTCCTCGTTTCAATCCCTTCCCTTCCTCGTGTCAGTCCCTTCCCTTCCTCGTGTCAGTCCCCTCCCTTTCTCGTGCCAGTCTCTTCCCTTCCTCGTATAAGTCCCTTCCCTTCCCCGTGACAAACCCTTCCCTTCCTCGTCTCAGACCCCTCCCTTACTCGTGTCAGACCCCTCACATCCTCGTGTCAGTCTCTTCCCTTCCTCGTGTCTGCACATTCCCTTCCTCGTGTCAGCCCGCTCCTTTCCTCGTGTCATTCCCTTCCCTTCCCTTCCTCGTGTCAGTCCATTCCCTTCCTCGTATGAGCCCCCTTTTTTCCTAGTGTAAGTCCTTCCCTTCCTCGTGTCAGGCCCTTCAATTTCTCGTGACAGACCCTTCCCTTCCTCGCGTCAGTGCCTTCCCTTCCTCGTGTCAGTCCCTTCCCTTCCTCGTGTCAGTCCCTTCCGTTCCTCGTGTCAGTTCCTTCCCTTCCTCGTGTCAGTCCCTTCCCTTCCTCTTGTCAGTACCTTTTCTTCCTCGTGTCAGTCTCTTCCCTTCCTCGTGCCATTCCTCCCCTTCCTCGTGTCAGACCCTTCAATTCCTCATGACAGACCCTTCCCTTCCTCGCGTCAGTCCCTTCCCTTCTTTGTGTCAGTCCCTTCCTTTCCTCGTGTCAGTCCCCTCCTTTCCTCGTGTTAGACCCTTCAATTCCTCGTGATAGACCCTTCCCTTCCTCGCGTCAGCCCCTTTCCTTCCTCGTGTCAGTCCCTTCCCTTCTTGGTGTCAGCTCCCACCTTTCCTCGTGCCAGTGCCTTCCTTTCCTCGTGTCAGTCCCTTCCCTTCCTTTCACGTGACAAACTCTACCCTTCCTCGCCTCAGACCTCTCCCTTTCTCGTGTCTGACCCCTCCCTTCATCGTGTCTGTAACTTCCCTTCCTCCTGTCAGTCCCTTCCCTTACTCGTGTCAGACCCTTCCATTCCTCGTGGCAAACCCCTCCCTTCCTCGTGTCAGACCTCTCCTTATTATGCAGTGTGCTGCATGAAAATATTGTATTAATTTATAAGAAATAACGCTCCTGGCTTGTACTGAATCCGGTCGCGTATTATTCCTGGCCAGTTAGAGTGGCCAGGAGACAGGAGCAGATGTGTTAGTGAGTTAGTGTGTGATGGGCGGTGAAGGGGAGAAGTCATCATAGTTTGTGCGGTAGTGTGAGTAGGTAATTTTGGTAAGTTTTTTAGTGTATACTATAACTTTGGTACTGTTTAATCTCTCATATTTTTTGTAAGTTCCTAGTGTGTGCTAGGGCCTGTGTTTTGGAGAGTATTTAACGTTTTAAATATAGGTCAGGTAGCCAGCAGAAAGGGAAGGGGGTGTGATGGAGCCTTCCTGTTTATAAATGTTTCTTTATTTTATTCACTAGTAGCAGTGTGCTAGTGAGCTAATGTAAACTGGAGTTTTAAGATGATGTAATAGTGGAGTAGTTTGTAAGTTAGATATAAGTTACTATAATTAATACGTAAGTACATTTTTGTATTAGGTGAGTTTGTTTGTCCCTCCATATACTATATTAATTATTTACACTCATGCTTCATAATTTGTATTAGTGAATCCTAGCACTAGTGTTGCTGTTTTTTTTTTAGTGTAATTTACATGCCCTTAGACAGCAGAATGAGCAGCCCTTTAGGAACCAGGACCTTTGTCTTAAGTTACGACATCGAAGTCGTAACACTCCCTTCCTCGTGTCAGTCCCTCCCCTTCCTCGTGTCAGCCCCTCCCCTTTCTCGTGTCAGTTCCTTCCTTTCCTCGTGTCAGTCACTTCCCTTCCTCATATCAGAACCTTCCCTTCCTCGCGTCAGTCCCTTCCCTTCCTCGTGTCAGCCCCTTCCCTTCGTCTTATCAGTCCCTTACCTTCCTCGTGTCAGTCCCCTTTTTTCTTCGTTTCAGTCCCTTCAAATCCTCGTGTCAGCCCCTTCCCTTCCACGTGTCTGCCCCTCCTTTCCTCGTATCAATTCCTTCCTTTCGTGTCAGCCCCTTTTTTCCTCGTGTCAGCCCCTTCTCCTCGTGTCAGCCCCTTCCCTTCCTCGTGTCAACCCCCTCCTTTCCTGGTATCAATTCCTTTCCTTCCTCGCGTCAGTTCCCTTTTTTCCTAGTGTCAGCCCCCTCCCTTCCTCGTATAAGTCCCTTCCCTTCCTCTTGTCAGCCCCCTTTTTCCCTCGTGTCAGTCCCTTCTCTTCCTCGTGTCAATCCCTTCCCTTCCTCGTGTCAATCGTTTCCCTTCCTCGTGTCAGTCCCTTCCCTTCCTCTTGTCAGCCCCCTCCTTATCAGTGCCTTCCTTTCCTCGTGTCAGCCCCTTCCATTGCTCGTGTCAGCTCTCTCCTTTCCTCGTCTCAGTCCCTTTCCTTCATCGTGTCAGTCCCTTCCCTTCCTCGTATGAGCCCCCTTTTTTCCTCGTGTCAGTCCCTTCCCTTCCTCGAGTCAGTCCCCTCCCTTCCTTGTGTCAGTCCCTTCCCTTCCTCGTGTCGGTCACCTCATTTCCTCGTGTCAATCCCTTCCCTTCCTCTTGTCAGTTCCCTCCCTCGTGTCAGTCCCTTCCCTTCCTCGTGCAAGTCCTTCCCTTCCTCGTATCAGACCCTTCAATTTCTCGTGATAGACCCTTTCCTTCCTCGTGTCAGCAACTTCCCTTCCTCGTGTCCGACACTTCCCTTCCTCGTAACAAACCCATCTCTTCTTCGTCTCAGACCCCTCCCTATGTCGTGTCAGACGCCTCCCATCTTCGTGTCAGTCTCTTTCTTTCCTCGTGTCAGTCCCTTCCCTTCCTCTTATCGGTCCCTTCCCTTCCTCGTGTCAGTCCCATCCCTTCCTCGTGTAGCTCCCTTCTTCCTCGTCTCAGTGCCTTCCTTTCCTCGTGTCAGCCCCTTCCCTTCCTCGTGCCAGTCCCCTCATTTCCTCGTCTCATTCCCTTCCCTTCCTCGTCAGTCCCTTCCCTTCCTCGTATGAGCCCCCTTTTATCTCTTGTCAGTCCCTTCCCTTCGTGTCAGTCGCCTCCCTTCCTCGTGTCAGTCCCTTCCCTTGCACCTGTCAGTCCCCTCCCTTCCTCGTGTCACTCCCTTCCTTTCCTCGTGTCAGTCCCCTCCCTTCGTGTCAGTCCTTTCCCTTCCTCGTGTCGGTCCCTTCCCTTCCTCGTGTAAGTCCTTCCCTTCCTTGTGTCAGACAATTCAATTTCTCGTGATTGACCCTTCCCTTCCTCGTGTCAGCAACTTACCTTCCACGTGTCAGACACTTAAGTTCCTCGTGACAAACTCCTCCCTTCCTCGTCTTAGACCCCTTCCTTACTCGTGTCAGACACCTCCCATCCTCGTGTCAATCACTTTCTTTCCTCGTATCGGTCCCTTCCCTTCCTCGTGTCAGTCCCTTCCCTTCCTCGTGTTAGTCCCCTTTTTTCCTCGTGTCAGTCCTTTCCCTTCCTCGTGTCAGTTCCTTCCATTCCTCGTGCCAGTCCCTTCCCGTCGTCGTGTCAATCCCTTCCCTTCCTCGTGTCAGTCCCTTCCCTTCCTCGTGTCAGCCCTCTCCATTCCTCGTATCAGTTCCTTTCATTCCTCGTGACAGTCCCTTCCCTTCCTCGTGTCAGCCCCTCTTTTCCTCGTGTCAGTCCCTTCCCTTCCTCCTGTCAGTCCTCTCCCTACCTCGTGTCAGTCACTTCCCTTCCTCGTGTCAGTCCACTCCCTTCCTTTTGTCAGTCCCTTCTCTTCCTCGTGTCAGTCCACTCATTTCCTCGTGTCAGTCCCTTCCCTTCCTCGTGTGAGTCCCCTCCTTTCCTCGTGTCAGTCCCTTCCATTTCTCGTGTCAGATCCCTCCCTTCCTCGTGCCAGTCCCTTTCCTTCCTCGTGTCAGTCCCTTCCCTTCCTCGTGTTAGTCCCCTTTTTTCCTCGTGTCAGTCCTTTCCCTTCCTCGTGTCAGTTCCTTCCATTCCTCGTGTCAGTCCCTTCCCGTCGTCGTGTCAATCCCTTCCCTTCCTCGTGTCAGTCCCTTCCCTTCCTCGTGTCAGCCCTCTCCATTCCTCGTATCAGTTCCTTTCATTTCTCGTGACAGTCCCTTCCCTTCCTCGTGTCAGCCCCTCTTTTCCTCGTGTCAGTCCCTTCCCTTCCTCCTGTCAGTCCTCTCCCTACCTCGTGTCAGTCACTTCCCTTCCTCGTGTCAGTCCACTCCCTTCCTTTTGTCAGTCCCTTCTCTTCCTCGTGTCAGTCCACTCATTTCCTCGTGTCAGTCCCTTCCCTTCCTCGTGTGAGTCCCCTCCTTTCCTCGTGTCAATCCCTTCCATTTCTCGTGTCAGATCCCTCCCTTCCTCGTGCCAGTCCCTTTCCTTCCTCGTGTCAGTCCCTTCCCTTCCTCGTGACAAACTCTACCCTTCCTCGTCTCAGACCACTCCCTTCCTCGTGTCTGACTCCTCCGTTCCTCGTGTCTGTAACTTCCCTTCCTCGTGTCAGTCCCTTCCCTTGCTAGTGTCAGTCCCTTAACTTCCTCGTGACAAATTCTACACTTCCTCGTCTCAGACCCCTCCTTTCCTCGTTTCTGTCCCCTCCCTTCCTCGTGTCTGTAACTTCCCTTCCTCGTGTCAGTCCCTTCCCTTACTCGTGTCAGACCCTTCCATTCCTCGTGGCAAACCCCTCCCTTCCTCGTGTCAGACCTCTCCCTATTATGCAGTGTGCTGTATTAAAATGTATAAATTTATAAGAAATAACGCTCCTGGTTTGTACTGAATCCGGACGCGTATTATTCCCGGCCAGTTAGATTAGCCAAGAGACAGGAGCAGATGTGTTAGTGAGTTAGTGTGAGATTGGCGGTGAAGGGGAGAAGTCATTATAATCTGGGCGGTAGTGTGAGTGGGTAATTTTGGTAAGTCTTTTTAGTGTATAGTATAACTTTGGTACTGTTTAAGCTCTCATATTTTTTGTAAGTTCCTAGTGTGTGCTAGGGCCTGTGTTTTGGAGAGTATTTAACGTTTTAAATATAGGCCTGGTAGCCAGCAGAAAGCTAATGCAAACTGGAGTTTTAAGATGATGTAATAGTGGAGTAGTTTGTAAGTTAGATACAAGTTACTATTATTGATACATAAGTACATTTTTGTATTAGGTGAGTTTGTTTGTCCCTCCATATACTATATTAATTATTTACACTCATGCTTCATAATTTGTATGAGTGAATCCTAGCACTAGTGTTGCTGTTTTTTTTAGTGTAATTTACATGCCCCTAGACAGCAGACTGAGCAGCCCTTTAGGAACCAGGACCTTTGTCTTAAGTTACGACATCGAAGTCGTAACACTCCCTTCCTCGTTTCCGTCCCTTCCCTTCCTCGTTTCAGTCACTTCTCTTCCTCGTTCCAGACTCCTCCCTTCCTCGTGTCAGACCCTTCCCTTCCTCGTGACAAACCCCTCCCTGCCTCGTCTCATACCCCTCTCTCGTTCCAGTCCCTTTCCTTCCTCATGTCAGCCCCTTCCTTTCCTCCTGTCGGTCCCCTCCCTCGTGTCAGTCCCTTCCCTTCCTCGTGTCAGTTCCTTCCCTTCCTCGTGCCAATCCCTTCCCTTCTTCGTGTCAATCCCTTCCCTTCCTCGTGCCAATCCCTTCCCTTCTTCGTGTCAATCCCTTCTCTTCCTCGTGTCGGCCCCCTCTCTTCCTCGTATCAGTGCCTTCCCTTCCTCGTGCCAGCCCCTCCTTTCCACGTGTCAGTCCCTTCCCTTCCTCGTGTCAGTCCCTTCCCTTCCTCGTATGAGCCCGTTTTTTCCTCGTGTTAGCCACTTCCCTTCCTGCTGCAAGTCGTCTCCCTTCCTTGTGTCAGTCCCATCCCTTTCTCGTGTCGGTGCCCTCCCTTCCTCGTGTTAGTCCCTTCCCTTCCTCGTGTCAGTCCCTTCCCATCCTCGTGTCAGTCCCTTCCCTTCCTTGTGTTAATCACTTCCCTTCCTCGTGTCAGCCCCTTCCCCTCCTCGTGTCAGTCCCTTTCCTTCCTCGTGTAGTTCCTTCCCTTCCTCGTGTCAGACCCTTTAATTCCGCGTGATAGACCCTTCCCTTCCTCGTATCAGCAACTTCCCTTCCTCGTGTCAGACCCTTCCCTTCCTCGTGAGAAACCCCTCCCTTCCTCGTCTCAGACCCTTCCCTTAGTCGTGTCAGACCCCTCACATCCTTGTGTCAGTCCCTTTCTTTCCTCGTGTCAGCCCCTTCCCTTTTTCATGTAAGTTCCTTCCCTTCCTCGTATCGGTCCCTTCTCTTCCTCCTGTCAGCAACTTCCCTTCCTCGTGTCAGACTCTCCCCTTCCTCGAGACAAACCCCTCCCTTCCTCGTCTCAGACCCTTCCCTTATTCGTGTCAGACCCCTCACATCCTTGTGACAGTCCCTTTCTTTCCTCGTGTCAGCCCCTTCCCTTCCTCGTGTCAGTCCCTTCCCTTTCTCGTATCGGTCCCTTCCATTCCTCGTGTCAGACTCTTCCCTTCCTCGCGACAGACCCCTACTTTCGTCGTCTCAGACCCCTCCCTTACTCGTGTCAGACACCTCCCATCCTCGTGTCAGTCCCTTTCTTTCCTCGTGTCAGTCCCTTCCCTTCCTCGTATCGGTCTATTCCCTTCCTCGTGTCAGTTTCTTCCCATCCTCGTGTCAGCCCCATTTTTTCCTCGTGTCAGTCCCTTCCCTTCCTTGTGTCAGTCCCTTCCCTTCCTCGTGTCAGCCCCTTCCCTTCCTCGTGTCAGTCCCTTCCCTTCCTCGTGTCAGCCCCTTCCCTTCCTCGTGTCAGTCCCTTCCCTCCCTCCTATCAGCCGCCTTTTTACCTCGTGTCAGTCCCTTCCCTTCCTCTTGTCAGTCCCCTCCCTTCCTTGTGCCAGTCTCTTTCCCTCTTCAGACCTCTCCCTTCCTCGTGTCTGACCCCTCCCTTCCTCGTGTCTGTAACTTCCCTTCCTCATGTCAGTCCCTTCCCATACTCGTGTCAGACCCTTCCATTCCTCGTGGCAAACCCCTCCCTTCCTCGTGTCAGACCTCTCCTTATTATGCAGTGTGCTGCTTTAAAATATTGTATTAATTTATAAGAAATAACGCTCCTGGCTTGTACTGAATCCGGTCGCGTATTATTCCCGGCCAGTTAGAGTGGCCAGGAGACAGGAGCAGATGTGTTAGTGAGTTAGTGTGTGATGGGCGGTGAAGGGGAGAAGTCATCATAGTTTTGGCGGTAGTGTGAGTGGGTAATTTTGTTAAGTGTTTTAGTGTATACTATAACTTTGGTACTGTTTAATCTCTCATATTTTTTGTAAGTTCCTAGTGTGTGCTAGGGCCTGTGTTTTGGAGAGTATTTAACGTTTTAAATATAGGTCAGGTAGCCAGCAGAAAGGGAAGGGGGTGTGATGGAGCCTTCCTTTTTATAAATGTTTCTTTATTTTATTCACTAGTAGCAGTGTGCTAGTGAGCTAATGTAAACTGGAGTTTTAAGATGATGTAATAGTGGAGTAGTTTGTAAGTTAGATATAAGTTACTATAATTAATACGTAAGTACATTTTTGTATTAGGTGAGTTTGTTTGTCCCTCCATATACTATATTAATTATTTACACTCATGCTTCATAATTTGTATTAGTGAATCCTAGCCCTAGTGTTGCTGTTTTTTTTAGTGTAATTTACATGCCCTTAGACAGCAGAATGAGCAGCCCTTTAGGAACCAGGACCTTTGTCTTAGGTTACGACATCGAAGTCGTAACACTCCCTTCCTCGTGTCAGTCCCTTCCCTTCCTCGTGTCAGTCCATTCTCTTACTCGTGTCAGACCCCTCCCTTCCTCTTGTCAGAAACTTCCCTTCCTTGTGTCAGTCACTTCCCTTCCTCGTCTCAGTCCCTTCCCTTCCTCGTTTCAAACCCTTCTATTCCTCTTGACATACCCCTCCCTTCCTCGTGTCAGTCCCCTCCCTTCCTTGTGTCAGTCCCTTCCATTGCTTGTGTCAGTCCCTTCCCTTCCTCGTATCAGTCCGTTCCCTTCCTCGTGTCAGTAACTTCCCTTCTTCGTGTCAGTCCCTTCCCTTCCTCGTGTCAGTCCCTTACTCGTGTCAGACACCTCCCATCCTCGTGTCAGTCAATTGCCTTCCTCGTGTCAGTCTCTTCCCTTCCTCGTGTCAGACCCTTCCCTTCCTCGTGACATACCCCTCCTTTCCTCGTGTCAGTCTGCTCACTTTCTCGTATCAGTCCCTTCCCTTCCTCGTGTCAGTCCCTTCCCTTCCTCATGTCAGTCTCTTCCCTTCGTGATGTCAACCCTCTCACTTCCTCGTGTCAGTCCCTTCCCTTCCTTGTGTCAGCCTCTTCCCTTCCTCGTGTCTGCCCCCTTTTTTCCTCCTGTCCATCCCTTCCCTTCCTCGTGTCAGTCCCTTCCCTTCCTCGTGCCAGTCTCTTCCTTTGCTCGTGTCAACCCCTTTTTTTCCTCGTGTCAATTCCTTCCCTTCCTCGTGTCAGTCCCTGCCCTTCCTCGTGTCAGGCCCTTCCCTTCTTTGTGGCAGTCCCCTTCCTTCAATAGCCAGGACCTTTTAAATTATGGCACCAAAGTAGTAACTCACCCTTCCTCGTGTCAGACCCTTCCCTTCCTCGGGTCAATCTCTTCCCTTCCTCGTGTCCGACCCTTCCCGTCCGTGTGACAAATCCTTCACTTCATCGTGTCAGACCCCTCCCTTCTTCATGCCAGTCCCTTCCCTTCCTCACGTTAGTCCCTTCCCTTCATCATGTCGGTCTCCTCCAGTCCTAACTTTACTTTCTTCCTCTGTCCAGAATGTTGGTTACTTGTGACTCTTCACGTGCCGGAAACTTTCTTATTCTGAATTGTGCGCTGAAGCAGTCAATAATAATATTATTATTATTATTATTATTATTATTATTATTATTATTATTATTATTATTATTATTATTATTATTATTATTAACAACAACAACAACAACAACAACAACAACAAAAACAATAAAAATAATAATAATTACAATCGTTTATCTTACTATACCTTTATTTTCAGACTATATTTTCTGTCCAACGAGGAGCTGACGGCACTGTTGTGTGAGAAAGATGTGACTCAGTTGGAAAAACATACCAGAAAATGTTTCGAGGGAGTTCACTGCCTTGACCTGGACGACCGAGGTGACATATTTGCTGTGTCCAGCAAGGAAGGGGAGCTCCTCCCCCTCATTAACAAGCTTCCCACAGCAAAAGCTCACCAGAGTATTGAAAACTGGCTGCTTCAGGTAACTAACTCTTCTTGATGAGAACTATTGCCTTGACTAATTAAAGCTGTTACTCCCACTGGGAAAATCAGATTTGATTTTTCCAGTGAGAATAAAAATGTTTATGACAGTGATTTCATTGACTTATTTGGAGTTACTGACTCTCCTGGATAATTCACACAACATCTTTTTTTTTTCTTCTTCTTCTTCTCTTTCTTCTCTTCTTCATCCATTTTCCAGACACTTATGCCCGTCACTGGTTAAACATTCTCCTTTAAATATTGTTTTTTTTTTAAGCAACCACACCTAAGTAACGTGTCCCCCCCCCTGGAAAAAAAAGAAAAACGAAACACATTCACCATCATTCTTTCATTATTTTCTTAGAAGTTCACAGACATCACTAAACCATTTTTATTTTATTAACTGGAAACCACTAAATCCGTAAGGGTCACATATCATTTGAGGAGTGGGAGGCACTCAGGTTTCGTTTATATGAATAAGGAGAGTAATAACTCCATCTTCTCTGACACTGAGTCTTGACAACGTCAAGGTATAAATGGCCATCTTCTCTGACACTGAGTCTTGTCAACGTCAAGGTATAAATGGCCATCTTCTCTGACACTGAGTCTTGTCAACGTCAAGGTATAAATGGCCATCTTCTCTGACACTGAGTCTTGTCAACGTCAAGGTATAAATGGCCATCTTCTCTGACACTGAGTCTTGTCAACGTCAAGGTATAAATGGCCATCTTCAACATGACGATCTTATTATAATATTTTATTATTTATATCCTGCATTGAAATAAAAATCAAATAAAAATATAATTTTTATTTCTTTGGTACTTGAAAATACATGAATATATGCACTTAGAAGTGTATGTCTTCCAGTGTAGTATATATAGTGAGAGTTTGCATTAGTCACTCTTTTAAGCATTAACTTTCTTATGAAAGGTGACATACAAGACATGCAGCTTTTATGACCCTCGTGTAGTAGACACTACATCTTATTAACCAACTCTGAACTTACTTATATCTTCCAGCATATACAAAGGAAAGCCTTTTGTTATGCACTTTATTTCAGGTGCATAACAAAACTAATAGTAATATTAATTATTCATATTAATGATGATCGTGTTTTTATCACAATAAACCTAACTCTTGTTCTACCCACTGATTCAGTATATATAATCTTGCCCTGGGTGTCAAAATTTAAGTACATAACTCTCATGTATACTAAGACATGACTAAGACCCGCATCAGGAAACACTTGTCCTGAGGAACCTAACCTGAGACAATATGATAAATACGCTAGTGTGGCGAGAGAGCTGTTCAACAACTATTGGTAAATGTATTTTTTTTTTTGGGTCACTCGAAGTTAAGCGAGAAATGGCCGGTGTCTTTAGAAGAAACAGTAATTTCAGGAATATTAGCAATATTATGAACTGTGGCATTTATGGATTTGGAAAAGGCGTATGACAGGGTGGATAGGGGGGCAATGTGGCAGATGTTGCAGGTGTATGGTGTAGGAGGTAGATTACTGAAAGCAGTGAAGAGTTTTTACGAGGATAGTGAGGCTCAAGTTAGAGTATGTAGGAAAGAGGGAAATTATTTCCCAGTAAAAGTAGGCCTTAGACAAGGATGTGTGATGTCACCGTGGTTGTTTAATATATTTATAGATGGGGTTGTAAGAGAAGTAAATGCGAGGGTCTTGACAAGAGGCGTGGAGTTAAAAGATAAAGAATCTTTACTTGAAGTCACTGGAAAATTTCTTGAGAAAGTCATTTCCAACAGATTGAACTACTATATGGAGTTTAATCACTTTTTTACTGAAAAACAATTTGGCTTAAGAACACATAGAGGTACCAGTCATGCAATAAATGTTATTTTCGATACTGTAGCAAGTCTAAAACATCAGGGCAATCTTGCCTTAATTGCCACCAGAGATGTTCATAAAGCTTTTGATTGCTTATGGCATGATGGTCTTATATAGAAACTCATTGACCTACCAGACCATAACTGGACTTTTCTCAGATTAATATATAATTTCTTAACTCAACGAAAAATCATTCCCACCTTTCATGGCAGGTCGGCAGAGCCTTTTATACCGACAGCTGGTGTCCCACAAGGTTCTTGTCTAAGTCCAATTCTGTTCAACATTTATGTGAATGACCTTCCTCAACCAGAGTTTAATGATACAATTGTGACACAGTTTGCAGATGATGTTATTCATGTCGTCTCATCAACTCCGGTAACAGGAAAATACAAGTATGAGAGAGTCATAGAAAAAATGAATATTGAACTTCGTCGAACATCTAATTGGGAAAAGAAATGGAGAATTACGACTAATCCTGACAAGGTCCTTGTTAGCACGATAGGATGTTTTGCATCAACAATTGAAGATAAAGGGGGTATCTCCATCAGAGGTACACCTGTAGCCATTAGAAACCCTAACAAGATTTTGGAATATGAAATAGACAGGCTGCTCCACTCAACATCTCATGTAACTAAAAAGATCAATATAGCCAAAGCCGGTCTTAGCAGACTCTTTCGATTCAATCAAGCCCCTCAACATGTCAAAAAACATCTGTATAAAATGTTAATAAGACCTATACTCGAATACCCTTGTGTCCCAATGTCATTAACAACAAAGACCAACATGCTACGGTTACAAAGGGTCCAGAATAGAGCTCTTCGCTTTATTACCGATACCAGGAGGAGAGACAGAGTTAAAATGGCAGATTTACACATACAACAAGATATTACTGCCATAAATGTACGCCTTGACACCCTAAAAACGAAACAACTTTATACAATGCAAGAACTATACATGCCAGATAGAGAACATCCTATACAAGTGATGAATACCACCGATTACACCATCAATACTCCGCCTCACAGGACTCAAAGAATGACTCTCCCACAGAGGGTTCGTCGTTTTATTCATAAAGATGATTACCATCGACCCATGATATTGAGCAACCTCCCTGATGAAGAAGATTGGGTACCACCAGAACCCTTCTATGTATACTGAGAAAATCATCGCCCCCAATTAGGGAGACATCTTATATAACTTTCTAATGTAAAAATTTTGCTATTTACTATGGCTGGACACCACCTATAAGAAGCCATTGTCACGAAATTATAAACTGGCCAGAAAATTATTGCCTTCATTGTCGCATAAATATCCGTTGTGCAATCAAAAAAAAAAAAAAAAAAAAAAAAAAAAAATTGCAACTTGTATAACTACTACCAATTCAGAGTCATGTACTTATATATCTATTATATCTATGTGACTCTGATGGGTTAGTATTATACCCCTTAAAGAATATCTTATCATTTCACATACACTTTTTAAATTACACCAAAGTGGTTGGGCCACTTACCTTTTATATCCGACCTCTCTCCCCCCTCCCACCCTTTTCCAATTTTTCCATCCTTACCCATCCTTCTTCCTTACCTTGTGGCCCGGTGGCCTGGTGGCTAAAGCTCCCGCTTCACACACGGAGGGCCCGGGTTCGATTCCCGGCGGGTGGAAACATTCGACACGTTTCCTTACACCTGTTGTCCTGTTCACCTAGCAGCAAATAGGTACCTGGGTGTTAGTCGACTGGTGTGGGTCGCATCCTGGGGGACAAGATTAAGGACCCCAATGGAAATAAGTTAGACAGTCCTCGATGACGCACTGACTTTCTTGGGTTATCCTGGGTGGCTAACCCTCCGGGGTTAAAAATCCGAACGAAATCTTATCTTATCTTATCTTACCCATCTTACCAAAGCTCTGGTCATAAGAAGAAGAAGAAGAAGAATCACACATAAAGTGGGAGTTGTTACAGTTGCTCTTTGCTGATGACACTGTGCTCTTGGGAGATTCTGAAGAGAAGTTGCAGAGGTTGGTGGATGAATTTGGTAGGGTATGCAAAAGAAGAAAATTAAAAGTGAATACAGGAAAGAGTAAGGTTACGAGGATAACAAAAAGATTAGGTGATGAAAGATTGGATATCAGATTGGAGGGAGAGAGTATGGAGGAGGTGAATGTATTCAGATATTTGGGAGTGGACGTGTCAGCGGATGGTGCACTTAGGAGTCTGTGGAGACAAAGAACTTTGTCCTTGGAGGCAAAGAGGGGAATGTATGAGCGTATAGTTTTACCAACGCTCTTATATGGGTGTGAAGCATGGGTGATGAATGTTGCAGCGAGGAGAAGGCTGGAGGCAGTGGAGATGTCATGTCTGAGGGCAATGTGTGGTGTGAATATAATGCAGAGAATTCGTAGTTTGGAAGTTAGGAGGAAGTGCGGGATTACCAAAACTGTTGTCCAGAGGGCTGAGGAAGGGTTTTTGAGGTGGTTCGGACATGTAGAGAGAATGGAGCGAAACAGAATGACTTCAAGAGTGTATTAGTCTGTAGTAGAAGGAAGGCGGGGTTGGGGTCGGCCTAGGAAAGGTTGGAGAGAGGGGGTAAAGGAGGTTTTGTGTGCGAGGGGCTTGGACTTCCAGCAGGCATGTATGAGCGTGTTTGATAGGAGTGAATGGAGACAAATGGATTTTAATACTTGACGTGCTGTTGGAGTGTGAGCAAAGTAACATTTATGAAGGGATTCAGGGAAACCGGCAGGCCGGACTTGAGTCCTGGAGATGGGAAGTACAGTGCCTGCACTCTGAAGGAGGGGTGTTAATGTTGCAGTTTAAAAACTAGTGTAAAGCACCCTTCTGGCAAGACAGTGATGGAGTGAATGATGGTGAAAGTTTTTCTTTTTCGGGCCACCCTGCCTTGGTGGGAATCGGCCAGTGTGTTAATAAAAAAAAATAATTATGAACTGTGAATTAATTTTGATAAGCTCTGAATGCTTGATCTATTTTGAACTAGAAGTTCAAATTTTTGTACAGGGTGTTGAAGGTAGATCAACGAAGGAGATTGCTCTGTAGACATCGCCTTGTGCAGTCACAGAAGCTATGATGCTCATCCATACAGTCTCCCTACGATAGGGGAATCTTTTCTCTCATTGCCGTCATCTTTATCTTTCACGATGAGCTGTTCTAATCGTGTTAAGATTAAACCTTGCAGTGGAACTGTGAACTATTCTTCAAAACTTGCACGTGCTGCTGCCATTAGGGTGGCTTGCAAGTGAAGTTTAACACTATTCTGATGCTCTTTGATGCCCTCATTGTCGTGTCAACGATGATGTTGAGGCTAAGAAACTACTCACCACTGCAGCCACCACCATTCTCACTGATCGAGGCTTTACCGGCATGTCCTCTCCGGCTTTAAGGGCCAAGAGAACTGTCTTGGACAAACCTCTCAATTCTCAACCTACTGATGACCCCAAGACCTCCACTGAAGACCAAAACTCCTGGGCCACAGTGGAACGCATCACCAAAATCTGTACAGCTTCATCCATGTTAAAAATCACCTTTACTGATGTGAACATGGCTGCCCAGGCTGTGAAAGAAGGCCTGGCCATCTATTATTACCACATAAGCCCCAGTTATATCGAAGCAGAAAGGTACCACCATATCCAACACTGCTGGAATTGTCCCGCTAAGGAAAAAAATTCTGCACGACCTGTGGTGGTGAGGGACACGATTTCAAGATTTCAAGACCTGCTCCACCACCGCTCCTCCAACACCAACCTGTCTAAATTGTAAGAGCGACCACCACACTCTTGCTGCAAAATGTTCTACTCGAAGTGATATTGTGAAGAAGACTCAAGAAGCAGCACAGAAGACTTTCTCTAGATCTCCCAGTTACACTGCTATCCTCAAATTACAGGCTGACACCACAAAAAATCACCAGGTTACTCAACCCTCCACTTAACTTCACATCTGACTGTGACCGAAACAAAATCTACTACTACATGATGTATGTACACATGCGCAACAAAGCTATACCTGGATCATTCAACACCATCATTAATGAACGCTTCAGGCAGAACGACATGCCTAATTTTACATTCCCGGATTCTCCACCTTCAGACATCATCAAAGTCATCACAAACAGCGTCACTGTCTCAACACCTGCAAGTCACTCTCAAGCAGCTCCACCACCACCATCGACCACATGTGATGAGCTGCCTCAAAATCCCACCACTGAGATGCTACCACTGCCTTCCTCCATCAAGGAAATGGACCAGAGACCTCACCCCAACCAAACCTATCAACAGGAACGAAAGCCAAAACTCCATCACCAACTGTAGGATTAACCACCACCATGCCACCTTCCTGTGCTGCCAACCCCACCACTGGCGAACCACCTGCCGCCACTCCAAAACTCCTCCAGTCCTTATACCTACACAGGTTGCTAAAATCACTGGAGAATTAAGGGGAATCCTAAACCAGAAGTACGAATCATGGCCTGGCATCAAGTCTACACTAGTGACCAACATAGCGACAGTATGTTCTGCGGCAAACTCTACCAACGATTCAAAGATGGAACTGTGAAGTTTACCAGTGTCCCAGATCAACATCACACCAAGTAAAACATGCTTGAGGACATCCATGAGTACATTACCGTCTATGAGAGCATGACCGGGATCATCCACGTCTCCAGGACGAAATTTAGAAACAAAAAACGCTAGTCCCCACTAGATTCGCTTCCCATCGACCAGTTACCATGAAGCTGAGTTCCCCAGCGCTCTGGCATAGCCTGAAACTGGGGTCTGGCTCCACTGGACCCGGAAATTGCTGCTTTGTCTGCCCTTCCCGCATCACCAGCTGTGCAGCAGCTGGTTTGCCCTTCAAGACACTCTCATGACTGGGAGCCAAGGCCGGGTCACCATTTGGAAAAAGACCCGGGCCCACAACTGTATCGGCGAATTTTAAAATAAAGAAGAAAGGTAGGTAAACCTTATATTAAGTATTAAATACATGTTCAAGACCCTCTCCCATCAAAGCAGAAAGATAAAAAAGTAAGAGGAAACGCATTCACCATCATTTATTCAATCACTGTCTTGACAGAAGTGAGCTGACATCGCAGTTCTAATAACATCTATCCTGAAGAGTTTTATGAGTGTGATTAAAATTGTCAGGGTAAGTTAATTAATATTGGAAGATAACAAGACAGGAAAGGAGAAAATTTGTTACTGTAAATATTAATAACTTTGTACCAAAAGAACCTTAGAAAACTTTATTATAACAAGCACAATTTAATTTACACTAATCCAACTAAATATATATTAGATAAGCTTACAATAAATTAATAATAAACAAGCACAATGAAATATATTTTTTCGTTAGGTTCAAAATGATTTTTGTGAAATTATTATAAGGTGATGAGGATAAAAAAAATACGTAATGGAAGATTGGATATCAGATTGGAGGGAGAGAGTATGGAGGAGGTGAATGTGTTCAAATATTGCGGAGTGAACGTGTCAGTAGGGTCTGTGACAGATGAGGTAGATCATAGAAATGTACGAGAGTATAGTTATACCAATGCTCTTATATGGGTGTGAAGCATGGGTGGTGAATGTTGCAACAAGGAGAAGGCTGGAGGCAGTGGAGATGTCATGTCTGAGGGCAATGTATGTTGTGAATATAATGCAGAGAATCCGTAGTTTGGAAATTAGGCAGAGGTGCAGGATTACCAAAACTATTATTCAGAGGGCTGAGGAGGGGTTATTGAGATGGTTTGGACATGTAGAGAGGCTGTAACAAAATAGAATGACTTCAAGAGTGCATAAATCTGTAGTGGAGGGAAGCTGGGGTAGGGGTTGGCCTACAAAAGGGAGGGAAGGGATAAAGGAGTTTTTTTGTGTGTGAGGGTCTTGGACGTCCAACAAGCATGCGTGAGTGTGTTAGATAGGAGCAAATGGAGTGTAAGCAAGGTAACATGTATGAAGAGATTCAGGAAAGCCGGCAGGCTGCACTTTAGTCCTGGAAATGGAAAGTACTGTGTCTGCACTCTGCAGGAGGGGTGTTAATGTTGCAGGTTTATAACTGTAGTGTAAACATGCCTTTAGGAAGACAGTGATGGAGTGAATGATAAAACTGTTTCTTTTTCGGGCCACCCTGCCTAGGTGGGAAACGGCCGAAGTGTTAATAAAAAATAATATAAATTATTACACAAATTTTCTCTTGCCTTGTTCAGCAAGATGAGCACTGGTATAAAAGCCAAAATCCTAAGTTTTACCTATATGGCACGACGTATATGTGAATGTATGTATATATGTGTGTGTGTGTGTGTGTGTGTGTGTACACTCACCTATTTGTACTCACCTGTGTTCTAGGGGTCGAGACATAGCTCTTGGCCCTGCCTCTTCACTGATCGCTACTAGGTCCTCTCTCCCCTTGCTTCATGAGCTTTATCATATCTCATCTTAAAACTATGTATGGTTCCTGCCTCCACTACATCACTTGCTAGACTGTTCCACTTGCTGACAACTCTATGATTAAAGAAGTACTTTCTAACATCTCTTTGACTCATTGGAGTCTTCGACTTCCAATTGTGACCCTTTATTGCTGTGTCCCATCTTTAGAACATCCTGTCTCTCTCCACCCTGTCAATTCCTAGCAGTATTTTGTATGTTGTTATTATGTCTCCCTAATCATCCTGTCCTCCAGTGTCGTCAGGTCAATTTCCCTTAACTTTTCTTCGTAGGACAATCCCCATAGTTCTGGAACTAGCCTTGTTGCAGACCTTTGCACTTTCTCTAATTTCTTGATGTGCTTGACCAGGTATAGGTTCCAAACTGGTGCTGCATACTCCAGTATGAGCCTGACGTACACAGTGTACAGAGTCTTGAATGATTCCTTAATGAGGTATCGGAACACTATTCTCAGGTTTGCCAGGCGCCCATATGGTGTAGCAGTTATCTGGATGATGTGAGCCTCGGGAGAAGTGCTCGGTATTATACTCACCCCAAGATTCTTTAAATGAGGTTTGCAGGCTTTGGCCACCTAGCCTATACTCTGCAGTCTTCTTTGCCCTTCCCTGATCTTCAAGACTTTGCATTTGGTGGGGTTAAATTAGAGGAGCCAGTTGCTGGGCCATGCTTCCAGCCTGTCCAGGTCTATTTTTAGTCCTGTCTGATCCTCATCCGATTTAACTTTCCTCATTAACTTTACATCATCTGCAAACAAGGACACTTCTGAGTCTATCCCTTCACATTTATCAAAAACAGCACTGGTCCTAGGACTGACCCCTGTGGAACCCCAATCGTCACAGGCACCCACTTTGATACCTCGTCATGCACCATGACTCGTTGCCTCACTGTCAGGTATTCTCTGATCCATTGCAGTGCCCTTCCTGCTATGCATGCTTTTGCACAAATCTCTTTGTGGAACTGTGTCGAAAGCCTTCTTGCAGTCTAAGAAAATGTAATCGACCCACTCTTTTCTCTCATGTCTTACTTCCGTTACCTTGTTATAAAACTCTAGTAGGTTTGAGACACAGGATTTGCCTTCCTTGAATCCATGCTGGTTGTTGTTTATAAAATTGTTTCATCCTAGGTGCTTCACCAGTCTCCTTCTGATAACCTTCTCCATGGCTTTGCATACTATACACTTCAGTGACACTGGTCTGTAGTTTAGTGCCTCATGTCTTGTCTCCTTTCTTAAAAATGGGACTACATTTGCCGCCTTCCATACCTCAGGTTGCTGCCCAGTTTCAATGAATGTGTTGAAATTGCTGTTAGTGACACACACAGCATCTCTGCTCCCTCTCTAAGGACCCACAGAGAGATGTCCTGTCCCACTGCCTTTGAGGTTTCAAGGTCACTTGCAGCTTCTTCACCTCCACCTCTGATGTGTGTATTTCATCCAACACTTGTTGGTATTTCCCTTGTTGGTGTACCCCTCAGTTCAAACTTCCCTGAGTCCTTTTTGTCTCCACTGTAAATACATTCTTACATCTCATGTTGAGCTCCTCATATACTTCTTGATTGTTGTCTTCCTCCTGTTGTGGCTATACAACAACTCGGGTCAGACTTGACTTCGTTGCTATGTTGTTTTTTTACTGTTGCTGGGCCTCCCTTCTTATCTGTGCATACTCGGCTCTGGCTCTTCGGCTAATCTCTTTATTTTCCAGGGTCCTTTGTCTTCTGTACTTTTTCCATTCTCTAGTACACTTAGTTTTTGCCTCCTTACACCTTTGGGTAAACAAAGGGTTCGTTCTGGTCTACTTATTATTTCTGTTGCCCCTGGGAACAAGCCTTCCCCCTGCCTCCTTGCATTTTGTTGTTTTGTAGTCCATCATTTCATTTACTGACTATCCTACCAATTCTCGTTCCTACTTAACTTCCTGCAGGAAGTTCCTCATGCCTGTGTTGGCCCCCCTTTTGTAGTTTGGCTTTTCCCATCCTACTCCTGTTACCCTCTCCACTTGTAACTCTAATATGAATTCATAGCTGATGACCACATGATCACTAGCTCCAAGGGGCTTTTCATATGTGATATCCTCGATGTCTGAGGGAGGCTGGTTCAGCCTCCCCCCTCTCTCTGGTAGTGTCCCTGTCATGTTGATGCATGAGGTTTTCCAGTACCACATCCATCATCTTGGGTCTCCATGTTTCAGGACCCCCACTTGGCTCCAGGTTTTCCCAGTCAATCTTCTTGTGACTGATATCGCCCATAACTAGTAACTTTGTTCTACTTGTGTGAGCAGTTTTGTCACGGGTTGCACATCACTGCAATGACTACCTTATGTCCCCCACACTGAATTGTATCTACCTGGAGTTTACCTGGAAAGGTTTTCGGGGGTCAACGCCCCCGTTGCCCGGTCTGAGACCAGGCTTCATGGTGGATCAGGGTCTGATCAACCAGGCTGTTACTGCTGGCTGCATGCAAGCTGACATACGAACCACAGCCCGGTTGGTCAGGTACTGACTTTAGGTGCCTGTCCAGTGCCTTCTTGAAGACAGCCAGGCATCTATTGGTAATCCCCCTTATGTATACTGGGAGTCGATTGAACAGTCTTGTTCCCCAGACACTTATTGTGTTGTCTCTCAGTGAACTTGTGGCACCCCTGCTTTTCATCCGGGGAATGTTGCATCTCCTGCCAAGTCTTTTGTTTTCAAATGGAGTGGTTTTTGTGTGCAGGTTTGGTATCAATCCCTCCAGGACCTTCCAAGTGTATATTACCACGTATCTCTCTCGCCTTCAATAAGGCACCTAAACTACCGTTCCCGGTAGTTTAGGTGCCTTATTGCACTTGTGTGCCGTGAAAGTTTTTTGTACACTCCAGGTCCGCAATGTCGCCAGCCTTGAAAGGGGCCGTTAGTGTACCGCAGTATTCCAGCCGCCTAGAGAGCACAAGCGATTTGAAGAAAATCATCATGGGCTTGGCATCCCTAGTTTTGAAGGTTCTCATTATCCATCCTATCATTTTCCTAGAGGATGAGGTAATTACATTGTTGTGGTCTTTGAAGGCAAGATCCTCTGACATTATCAATCCCAGGTCCTTCACATAACTTTTCTGCTCTATTGTATGGTTAGAATTTGTGGTATACCCTGACGCATTTTTAATTTCTTTAAGTTTTCCATATCTGAGTGGTTGAAATTTCTCCTCGTTGAACTTCATATTGTTTTGAGTGGGCCATTCGAAGATTTGGTTGATGTCTGCTTGGAGTCTCCGAGTGTCTTCAATGGAGGTCACTGTCATGGTGACCTGGGTGTCATCCACAAAGGAAGACACGGAGCTATGGCTTACATCTGTCTATGCCATTCCTTCTGTTCCTCAATTCCTCATTGATTTTTAATGAGTAGTGCAACTCCTCCTCCCCCTCTGTTACCTCTGTCTTTCCTCAGGATCTTATATCCAGGTGGGAAGATTGCATCTGTTATCATCCCAGTGAGTTATATTTCTGTGACTGCTATGATGTCTGGGGACTTCTCCTTGATTCTTTCATGCCACTCCTCACATTTATTTGTTATTCCATCTGCATTTGTATACCAAACCTTCAACCATTTTTGTAAAACTGTGGTCTGGGGATAATATTTGGGTTGGGGGAGCAGGAGACCTGGCGGGGACCTCTGGGGGGTTTCTGCTGGGGTGGAGTTTGCGATGATAGGGGTGGAAGCAGAGGGTACAGTGTGTGGCCTTCGGTTTAGATTGTTTGGTTGCATTGGGGCTGTCATGGTTGAGGTCTTTCTGTGGGTGGTTCTGAAAGAGGTTGTATTTGTTCTTCCTCCTGAGTCTGGTTTCTTCTGCTCATGTCCGTCTTTGTCTCTTGTTCCTCCTTGCTTGTTTGTACCCTCTCTTTCAGTTTCTGCCTTTCTTCTTGTGTTCTGTCACAGTCGAGGTACACCCTCTGGTACTTTGGTATGTTCCTTAGCCGTGCTTTCTCCTGCAGGATTCTGTTTTGAGCTCATTCTGCCTTCAGAATTACTTTGACTGGCCGGCTTTTTCCTCTTGCAAACCACCCAATTCTCAGAACATTTGTCAACTGGGTCATGTCTTCTGTTATTGCTTTCATGGTACTTTCAATCACTGTTTTCTCCTCCTGTCTTCTTGCTTTATAATTTTCCATTTCAACTTCCTGGAGCTATTGACCTGTCCGTTTCGTCCTTCCACTGAGAGGATTTAGTTGCCTCTGTTGAAGTATTTCTTCCTTCAATCTCTTCTCTTGCTGATGTCCCTGTGCTCAGTGGTCTGTCATTTCTCCTCATCTTTTCCTGGACACTGCAATGGTCTGTTAGGGCCTCTGCATATAGCTTAGCTCTTTCATTTTCTTTAGTCCCCTTATTTGTTCCTGATGTGCTCCTTGTCTTTTCCGGGCTCCACGGTGGTCTGAATGAGCCTCCACATACAATATAGCTCCTTTGTTCCCTACTGTCCCCTCATCTCTGACTGTTGTAGAAGTTCCTGATGTCATGCCTGTGCTGTGTGTGTATACTCATCTAATTCACCTAATTGTGGTTGCAGAGATCGAGTCATAGCTCTTGGCCCCTTCTCTTCACTGGTCACTACTAGGTCACTCTCACCTTTCTCCATGAGCTTTATCATACCCCTTCTTGTCTCCACTACATCATTTCCCAGACTATTCCACTTCCTGAAAACTTTATGACTGAAGAAATGCTTCCTAGCATCCCTGTGAGTCATCAGAGTCTTCAACTTCCAATTTTGAGCCCTTGTTGCTGTGTCCCATCTTTGGAACATCATGTCCCCCCCCCGTCCTCCAGTGTCGTTAGGTCGACTTCTCTTAACCTCTCCTCGTAGAACATTCCCCTTAGCTCCGGGACTAGTCTTGTTGCAAACCTTTGCATTTTCTCTAATTTTTGACATGCTTGGACAGGTGTGGGTTCCAAACTGGTGCTGTATACTCCAATATGGGCCTGACATAAATGGTGTACAGGGTCCGGAACAACTTCTTACTGAGATGTTACAATTTTATACTTAGGTTAACCAGTTGCCCATATGCTGCAGTACTTATTTGGTTGATGTGCTCAGTGTTATTCTTACTGCTAGATTCTTTTCCTTGTGTGAGGTTTGTAGTCTTTGGCCCCCCTCCCCTAGACTGCACTCTGAGTGCAGTCTTTGCCCTTCCCTGATCTGCATGACTTTACACTTGGTGGGGTTGAACTCCACAAGCCAGTTGCTAGACCAGTTTGCAGCCAGTTCAGATCCCTCTGTAGTCCAGCCTTATCCTCCTCCAATTGAATTCTCGTCATTAACTTCATATTGTCTGCAAACAGACGATGTAATTTCATTCACATATACCAGGAACAGCATCGGTTCAAGGACTGACTCCTCGTCGTATACCATGACTCGTTGTTGCCTTCCATCAGGCATTCTTTGATCCACTGCAGTGCCTTCCTTGTTATAGCTGACTGTTTCTTCAGCTTTTGCACCAGTCTTTTGTGTGGAAATGTGTTAAAAGCCTTCTTACAGTCCAAGAAAATGCAGTCTACCCACTTTTCTCTCACTTTTCTTATTGCGCTCACCAGTAGGTTTGTGACACATGATTTTCCATCTCTGAATCTGTACTGGTTGTCTATTTTAAGCTCATTCATTGCTAGGTGGTCCACCACTCTTCTGATAATCTTCTCCATGACTTTGTATGCAATGCATGTGAGTGACGCCCGTTTGTAGTTTAATGATGCGTGTCTGTCCCTTTTTTCTTTTTAAACTGGAACTGCTTTTGCTGTCTTCCATACCTCAGGTAGTTGCCCTGTTTTGATAGATGTGTTGAAGAGTGTTGTTAGTTGTACATAGAGCACCTCTGCTCCTTCTGTCAGGACCCATGAAGAGATGTTATCCGGAACCATCATCTTTCAGATATCTAGTTCGTGTGTGTGTGTGTACTCTCCTAATTGGGGTTGCAGGGGTCGAGACTCAGCTCCTGGACCCGCCTCTTCCATGATCGCTACTAGGTCCTCTCTCTCTCTCAGCATTCTGAGCTTTGTCATACCTCGTCTTAAAGCTAAGTATGGTTAATGCCTCCGCTACATCACTTACTAGGCTATTTCACTTCCTGACAACTCTGTGACTGAAGAAATACTTTCTAATATCCCTGTGACTCGTCTGAGTCTTCAGCTTCCAATTGTGACTCCTTGTTTCTGTGTCCCCTCTCTGGAACATCCTATCTCTGTCTACCTTGTCTATTCCATGCAGTATTTTGTATGTTGTTATGTCTCCCCTGACCCTCCTGTCCTCCAATGTTGTCAGTCCGATTTCCCTCAACCTTTCTTCGTAGGACATTCCCATGAGCTCTGGAACTAGCTTTATTGCAATCCTTGGTACTTTCTCTTAATTTCTTGATGTGCTTGACCAGGTGTGGGTTCCAAACTGGTGCTGCATACTCCAGTATGGGCCTGACGTACACAGTGTACAGTGTCTTGAACGATTCCTTACTAAGGTACTGGAATGCTATTCTCAAGTTTGTCAGGCACCCATATGCTGCAGCAATTATCTAGTTGATGCGTGTCTCTAGAGACATGCTCGGTGTTATGGTCACCCTTGAGTGAGGTTTGCAGCCTTTGTCCACCTAACCTATACTCTGTCTGTGGTCTTCTTTGCCCTTCCCTAATCTTCATGACTTTGCACGGTTGAATTCGAGAAGTCAGTTGCTGAACCATGTGTCCAGCCTGTCCAGGTCTTTGTAGTCCAGCCTGATCCTCATCTGATTTAATCCTTCTCGTTAACTTCACATCAGCTGCGAACAGGGACACTTCAGAGTCTACCCCTTCCATCATGTCATTCATATAAATCAAAAATAGCACTTGTCCTAGGACTGATCCCTGTGGGACCCCACTCGTCAGAGGCACCCACTGTGATATCTCATCACGTACCATGACTTGTTGTTGCCTCCCTGTCAGGTATTCTCTGATCCATTGCAGTGCCCTTCCTGTTATACATGCCTGATCCTCTAGCTTCTGCACTAATCTCTTGTGAGGAACTGTGTCGAAGGTCTTCCTGCAGTCCAGGAAAATGCAATCAACCCACCCCTCTCTCTCGTGTCTTCTGTTACCTTGTCATAAAACTCCAGAAGGTTTGTGACACCATAATTTGCCTTCCATGAATTCGTGCTGGTTGTTGTTTATAATCTTGTTCAGTTCCAGGTGCTGTACCACTCTCCTGATAATCTTCTCCATGACTTTGCATACTATACACATCAGAGACACTGGTCTGTAGTTTAGTGCCTCGTTTCTGTCTCCTTTCTTAAAAATGGGGACTACATTTGCTGTCTTCCATACCTGAGGTAGTTGCCCAGTTTCAAGAGATGTATTGAAGATTGTGGTTAGTGGCACACACAGCATCTCTGCTCCTTCTCTAAGGACCCACGGGGAGATGTTGTCTGGACCCCTCGCCTTTGAGATATCGAGGTCACTTAGCAGCTTCTGCACCTCCTCCTCCGTTGTTTGTATGTCATCCAGTGCCTGTTGGTATATATCCTGTTGGTGTTCCTCTCTGTGCTGACTTCTCTGAGCCCTTCCTGTCTCTACTGTAAGCACTTCTCATGTCGAGTTCCTCACATACCTCATGATCATTTCGTGTGAGTTTCCCTCCTTCTTTCCTCAGCCTGATCACCTGGTCTTAGACTCTTGTCTTCCTCTTAATGTGACTGTACAGCAGTTTCAGGTCAGGCTTGACTTTCGATGCTATGTTATTTTCATACTGTCGTTGGGCCTCCCTCCTTACCTGTGCATTCTCATTCCTGGTTCTTCGACTAATCTCCTTATTTTCCTGTGTTCTTCGCCTTCCGTACTTTTTCCATTCTCTTTTCACTTAGTTTTTGCCTCTGTCCAGTAAACTAGGGGCTCGTTCTGCTCTTCCCATTATTTCTGTTGTGCTTGGGAACAAAACTTTCCTCTTCATCCTTGCATTTTGTTATTACGTATTCCATCATTTCGTTTACCGACTTCCCTACCAGTTCTCTGTCCCACTGAACCTCTTGCAGGAAGTTCCTCAAACCTATCTAGTTCCCCCATTTATAGGCTGGCTTTTCCCATTCAACTCCTGTTACCCCCTTCACTTGTAACTCTATGTATTCAAAACACAGAACCACGTGGTCACTAGCTCCTACTGGCCTCTCATATGTGATGTCCTCAAAGTCTGAACTGCTCAGGGTGAGCACAAGGTCCAGTCTTTCTAGTTCATCCTCCCTTCTCTCTCTCTCTCTGCTAATGTCCTTAACATGTTGATGCATGAGGTTTTCCAGTACCACATCCATCATCTTGGCTCTCCATGTTTCGGGACTCCTTTGTGGCTCCAGGTAAGGTTTTCCCAGCCAATCTCCCTGTGATTGAAATCACCCATAACCAGTAACTTTGCTCTGCTCAAGTGAGCTCTTCTTGCCACCTCAATCAGTGTGTCCATTATTGCTCTGTTGCTCTCTTCATATTCCTCTCTTGGCCTCCTGTGGTTTTGTAGTGGATTATGCATCACTGCAATGACTACTTTGTGCTCCCCAGATTGAAGTGTACCTACTATGTATTCTCTTTCTCCAATCTCATCTATGCCTTCCATTTTCTCAAATTTCCATCTTTTTTTATGAGCGGTGTAACCCCTTCTCCCCCTCTGCTCCTTCTATCTTTCCTCAGGATTTGATATCCTGATGGGAAGATTGCATCTGTTATTGTCTCAGTGAGTTTCGTTTCTGTGACTGCTATGATGTCTGGGGACTCCTCATTGATTCTTTCATATCACTCTTCATATTTGTTCGTTTTTACATCAGCATTCGTGTACCAAACCTTCAACCTCTGTTCTAAAACTGTGGTCCTGGGAGGATATTGGGGTTGGGAGAGCAGGAGTCCTGGAGGGGGCCTATGGGGAGTTGCAGTGGGGGCAGAGTTTCCCTAGGGGATTGTTGTAGGGTTGGGGTTCATGGTGTGGGGGTGGGACATGGTTGGAGTCCTTCTGTGGGTGTTTCTGGAGGTCTGTTTGCACTTCCACCTGTGTTTGGGTTATTCTGCTTTTCTTTGTCACTTCCTCCCATTCCTCTTTTCGTTTTTGCACTCTCTCTTTCAGTATCCTCCTTTCCTCTTGTGTTCTGTCTTGATCGAGGTGCACACTCTGGAATTCCAGTTTGTCTCAGCCGTTCTTTCTCATGTAGAACCACCCAGTTCTCTGAAAATATGCCACCTGGGTCATGTCCCGCTCACCTATTACCTTCCTGATACTTTCAATCACTTTTATTTCCTCCTGTTTTTATTCATAATAGGTTTTCCCTTTGGATTCCTGGAGCCCATAGACAAAAACTGATCTCTCCCTTTCTTCCTCCCACTGTGTCTCCCATTGCAGCCTCTGAGGTGCTTTTGTTCCTTCCTTTGGCGCATTCCTTCCTTCAATCCCTTCCCTAGGTGAGGCCCCATTGCTCGATGGTCTGTCTTTCCTGCTCAGCTGTTCCTGGCCCCTGCAGGTGTCTGGTAGAGTTCCTACATATATCCAAGCTCCTTGGCCCCATGTGGGTCTGACAGGACCTTTGCATGCAGTATTGCTTCCTTGCTCCTTCAAGTCCCCTTGTCTGTGTCTGATGTAGAAGTTCCTGATGCTTTGTCTGTACTGTTATTTTTTTTCTTTAGGCTGTTTCAGATTTCTCAGTACCTCTTCTAAGCACTGTATTTCGGCTTCTGCTACTATGGTATGTTGCTCCCACTTTCTGCTCTCTGCAGCTATCATCTCCTCCATCCTCCTTCCAAGCTCTTCTAGCTTCCTTCCCCAGTCTTCCTCCCTTTTGTTGAGCTCTGCCTCCCAATCATCCTTCCCAGCTTCGTCCGCCAGACCCTTGGCTCTCGACCTTGTTTTTGGTTGACCCATTGTACCACAGAATGAAGCTTATGTATTTTCAGAGTGGGTGTTTGTGTGAGGATGGGTGTTGTAGGGAGAGAGAGGAGGAGGGAGGTAGGACAGGGGGGAGAATGATATGTGGTGGGAGGAGGAGCAGCATCAATGTATGTGTGTGTATGTGTACTCACCTATTTGTGGTTGCAGAGGTCGAGTCATAGCTCCTGGCCCTGCCTCTTCACTGATTGTGTGTGTGTGTGTGTGCATGCATGCATGTGTGTGCAAAATTATCACTGCAAAAAATAATGAAATTACATGGGCTTTTGTTATTTCTCACATTATCAAGGAATATTAAAAAAAACTGAAAATTTGTATTGCTGAGATACAGCCTGGCCCTTGACCCAACACTCTGAGCCTGGGAGTGTAGTGAAAATTTGGTCAGGTCTCATGTCAAGTAAAATTTCATGACTGGCATGCCAGGCATAGCTTAAATTCTTCACAAATTCTATTCATTCGAAATTAATCTAATTTATATAACCCTGAACTTAAATTAATATTGAAATTAGTACTTTTTTATGAAACTTAATTTGATTATATTTCTCTCAACCTTAAACTTTTTTGATTGAACTTTCTTTGCCTTTTGAAAGTAAATTCGGTCATTAAAATCTCTCAAATAAATTAACAGAACATTAAACTTTTGTCCAGTTCAAACGCTATATTTATGTTGTAATCTTAGTTCAAGATTTTTTCGAATTTGATTTTTTTACAGGAAATTTTATAGACACAGCCATCAGTATTTTGGGGGAATTCTTATTCAAATGTTGTATCGAGAATTTTAAATGCAACTTTGATCTTAAAATTCATCAATAGAAAATATACACGAAGGTTATCGTGGTAAGGGAGAATAGGGTTGAATATGTTTGTCTTTTTTTTTCGAATTGTAAAATGTATTTTTGGCACTTTTAAAAGATTTATTAAGTTTTGGGGATATCTTGCTACTCCTACTTACACTTTGGTCACACTTCACAGACACGCACATGCATATATATATATACATACATCTAGGTTTTTCTCCTTTTTCTAAATAGCTCTTGTTCTTTTTTATTTCTTCTATTGTCCATGGGGAAGTGGAAAAGAATCTTTCCTCCGTAAGCCATGCGTGTCGTATGAGGCGACTAAAATGCCGGGAGCAATGGGCTAGTAACCCCTTCTCCTGTATACATTTACTAAAAAAGAGAAGAAGAAAAACTTTATAAAATTGGGATGCTTAAATGTGCGTGGATGTAGTGCGGATGACAAGAAACAGATGATTGCTGATGTTATGAATGAAAAGAAGTTGGATGTCCTGGCTCTAAGCGAAACAAAGCTGAAGGGGGTAGGAGAATTTCAGTGGGGGGAAATAAATGGGATTAAATCTGGAGTATCTGAGAGAGTTAGAGCAAAGGAAGGGGTAGCAGTAATGTTAAATGATCAGTTATGGAAGGAGAAAAGAGAATATGAATGTGTAAATTCAAGAATTATGTGGATTAAAGTAAAGGTTGGATGCGAGAAGTGGGTCATAATAAGCGTGTATGCACCTGGAGAAGAGAGGAATGCAGAGGAGAGAGAGAGATTTTGGGAGATGTTAAGTGAATGTATAGGAGCCTTTGAACCAAGTGAGAGAGTAATTGTGGTAGGGGACCTGAATGCTAAAGTAGGAGAAACTTTTAGAGAGGGTGTGGTAGGTAAGTTTGGGGTGCCAGGTGTAAATGATAATGGGAGCCCTTTGATTGAACTTTGTATAGAAAGGGGTTTAGTTATAGGTAATACATATTTTAAGAAAAAGAGGATAAATAAGTATACACGATATGATGTAGGGCGAAATGACAGTAGTTTGTTGGATTATGCATTGGTAGATAAAAGACTGTTGAGTAGACTTCAGGATGTACATGTTTATAGAGGGGCCACAGATATATCAGATCACTTTCTAGTTGTAGCTACACTGAGAGTAAAAGGTAGATGGGATACAAGGAGAATAGAAGCATCAGGGAAGAGAGAGGTGAATGTTTATAAACTAAAAGAGGAGGCAGTTAGGGTAAGATATAAACAGCTATTGGAGGATAGATGGGCTAATGAGAGCATAGGCAATGGGATCGAAGAGGTATGGGGTAGGTTTAAAAATGTAGTGTTAGAGTGTTCAGCAGAAGTTTGTGGTTACAGGAAAGTGGGTGCAGGAGGGAAGAGGAGTGATTGGTGGAATGATGATGTAAAGAGAGTAGTAAGTGAGAAAAAGTTAGCATATGAGAAGTTTTTACAAAGTAGAAGTGATGCAAGGAGGGAAGAGTATATGGAGAAAAAGAGAGAGGTTAAGAGAGTGGTGAAGCAATGTAAAAAGAGAGCAAATGAGAGAGTGGGTGAGATGTTATCAACAAATTTTGTTGAAAATAAGAAAAAGTTTTGGAGTGAGATTAACAAGTTAAGAAAGCCTAGAGAACAAATGGATTTGTCAGTTAAAAATAGGAGAGGAGAGTTATTAAATGGAGAGTTAGAGGTATTGGGAAGATGGAAGGAATATTTTGAGGAATTGTTAAATGTTGATGAAGATAGGGAAGCTGTGATTTTGTGTATAGGGCAAGGAGGAATAACATCTTGTAGGAGTGAGGAAGAGCCAGTTGTGAGTGTGGGGGAAGTCCGTGAGGCAGTAGGTAAAATGAAAGGGGGTAAGGCAGCCGGGATTGATGGGATAAAGATAGAAATGTTAAAAGCAGGTGGGGATATAGTTTTGGAGTGGTTGGTGCAATTATTTAATAAATGTATGGAAGAGGGTAAGGTACCTAGGGATTGGCAGAGAGCATGCATAGTTCCTTTGTATAAAGGCAAAGGGGATAAAAGAGAGTGCAAAAATTATAGGGGGATAAGTCTGTTGAGTGTACCTGGTAAAGTGTATGGTAGAGTTATAATTGAAAGAATTAAGAGTATGACGGAGAATAGGATAGCAGATGAACAAGGAGGCTTTAGGAAAGGTAGGGGGTGTGTGGACCAGGTGTTTACAGTGAAACATATAAGTGAACAGTATTTAGATAAGGCTAAAGAGGTCTTTGTGGCATTTATGGATTTGGAAAAGGCGTATGACAGGGTGGATAGGGGGGCAATGTGGCAGATGTTGCAAGTGTATGGTGTAGGAGGTAGGTTACTGAAAGCAGTGAAGAGTTTTTACGAGAATAGTGAGGCTCAAGTTAGAGTATGTAGGAAAGAGGGAAATTTTTTCCCAGTAAAAGTAGGCCTTAGACAAGGATGTGTGATGTCACCGTGGTTGTTTAATATATTTATAGATGGGGTTGTAAGAGAAGTAAATGCGAGGGTCTTGGCAAGAGGCGTGGAGTTAAAAGATGAAGAATCACACACAAAGTGGGAGTTGTCACAGCTGCTCTTTGCTGATGACACTGTGCTCTTGGGAGATTCTGAAGAGAAGCTGCAGAGATTGGTGGATGAATTTGGTAGGGTGTGCAAAAGAAGAAAATTAAAAGTGAATACAGGAAAGAGTAAGGTTATGAGGATAACAAAAAGATTAGGTGATGAAAGATTGAATATCAGATTGGAGGGAGAGAGTATGGAGGAGGTGAACGTATTCAGATATTTGGGAGTGGACGTGTCAGCGGATGGGTCTATGAAAGATGAGGTGAATCATAGAATTGATGAGGGAAAAAGAGTGAGTGGTGCACTTAGGAGTCTGTGGAGACAAAGAACTTTGTCCTTGGAGGCAAAGAGGGGAATGTATGAGAGTATAGTTTTACCAACGCTCTTATATGGGTGTGAAGCGTGGGTGATGAATGTTGCAGCGAGGAGAAGGCTGGAGGCAGTGGAGATGTCATGTCTGAGGGCAATGTGTGGTGTGAATATAATGCAGAGAATTCGTAGTTTGGAAGTTAGGAGGAGGTGCGGGATTACCAAAACTGTTGTCCAGAGGGCTGAGGAAGGGTTGTTGAGGTGGTTCGGACATGTAGAGAGAATGGAGCGAAACAGAATGACTTCAAGAGTGTATCAGTCTGTAGTGGAAGGAAGGCGGGGTAGGGGTCGGCCTAGGAAGGGTTGGAGGGAGGGGGTAAAGGAGGTTTTGTGTGCGAGGGGCTTGGACTTCCAGCAGGCATGCGTGAGCGTGTTTGATAGGAGTGAATGGAGACAAATGGTTTTTAATACTTGACGTGCTGTTGGAGTGTGAGCAAAGTAACATTTATGAAGGGATTCAGGGAAACCGGCAGGCCGGACTTGAGTCCTGGAGATGGGAAGTACAGTGCCTGCACTCTGAAGGAGGGGTGTTAATGTTGCAGTTTAAAAACTGTAGTGTAAAGCACCCTTCTGGCAAGACAGTGATGGAGCGAATGATGGTGAAAGTTTTTCTTTTTCGGGCCACCCTGCCTTGGTGGGAATCGGCCAGTGTGATAATAAAAAAAAATAAAGATATCCAAAATTTATTTATCTATGTACTCTGAGCTCAAATACCTAGAGATCTCAAAAACGTGGATGAGAATACAGAAAGATTAACTTTCTCATTCTGTGATGATGTTCCCGAGCAGAGAGTGTCTCGAGGTTAGAGGCTCCTGTCACTTGCTGCCCCAGGTTCATATGACAGTACATAGTTACCTGGCGGTTAACCGACTTGTGGGAAGCATCCTGGAAAAATGGATTAATGGAACCTAATGGAACTAAGCCAGACATGTTGACTTTATTAGGGTATCATAGGATTCTAAGACCTTAGGTTAATAATCGGTATAAAATCTTAAGAAACATTTCACTTGTCGGCTAGTAAAACATTGCCAAAACATACATTAAACGTTGCAAATGTGTTTATTTACCTAAATATTTTCCATGCAGGGAATAAAGTACTTTAGACTGGCTGCAAAAAGATTTGTTGCCTTAATGATCCTGTTGTTGTAGAATGACAATCAACAAGTGTTGTTTTGTGTAGTTCCAGGAATCGCTGATCTACACACTGAAGATGAAAACATGTGCTGGGGTTGACACCTGGTCCAGACGAGGCAGCAGCAGCAGCAGTACTTCAGATATTAACACTCTCTTACCACCTTGGCCCCTACAAGTGACACTTATAGTTAGACACATCTTCTGGACAGCTGAGGTTCATCAAGCAATTTGTGGTGGCTCGCAGGCACTGCACGAGTGTATGAAGAGGCTTGAAGTAAGCTGAATTTTAATACCACTTTTTAGTGCAAGTTTCCCCTCATTATTTATCACTTTCGTTTTATGCAAATCGTGTTATGTGTTATCTATTATTGTTCCTGGGGATTAATATCCCCAAAAGAAAATAGTTCTTGTTTATACTGAATGTAAGTAGAAGTCTGTGAGGTTAACTTGGTGATCTTGGAAGTACCGAGACCTGACAGTGATCTTGGAAGTACCGAGACCTGACAGTGATCTTGGAAGGACCGAGACCTGACAGTGATCTTGGAAGTACCGAGACCTGACAGTGATCTTGGAAGTACCGAGACCTGACAGTGATCTTGGAAGTACCGAGATCTGACAGTGATCTTGGAAGTACCTATACCTGACAATGATCTTGGAAGTATCGAGACCTGACAGTGATCTAGGAGGTTCCGAGACCTGACAGTGATCTTGGAAGTACCGAGACCTGACAGTGAGCTTGGAGGTTACGAGACCTGACAGTGATCTTGGAAGTACCGAGACCTGACAGTGATCTTGGAAGGACCGAGACCTGACAGTGATCTTGGAAGTACCGAGACCTGACAGTGATCTTGGAAGGGCCGAGACCTGACAGTGATCTTGGAAGTACCGAGACCTGACAGTGATCTTGGAAGGACCGAGACCTGACAGTGATCTTGGAAGTACCGAGACCTGACAGTGATCTTGGAAGTACCGAGACCTGACAGTGATCTTGGAAGTACCGAGACCTGACAGTGATCTTGGAAGTACCGAGACCTGACAGTGATCTTGGAAGTACCGAGACCTGACAGTGATCTTGGAAGTACCGAGACCTGACAGTGATCTTGGAAGTACCGAGACCTGACAGTGATCTTGGAAGTACCGAGACCTGACAGTGATCTTTGAAGTACCGAGACCTGACAGAGATCTTGGAAGGACGAAGGACCGAGACCTGACAGTGATCTTGGAAGTACCGAGACCTGACAGTGATCTTGGAAGTACCGAGACCTGACAGTGATCTTGGAAGTACCGAGACCTGACAGTGATCTTGGAGGTACCGAGACCTGACAGTGATCTTGGAAGTACCGAGACCTGACAGTGATCTTGGAAGTACCGAGACCTGACAGTGATCTTGGAAGTACCGAGACCTGACAGTGATCTTGGAAGTACCGAGACCTGACAGTGATCTTGGAAGTACCGAGACCGGACAGTGATTTCGGAAGTACCGAGACCTGACAGTGATCTTGGAAGTACCGAGACCTGACAGTGATCTTGGAAGTACCGAGACCTGACAGTGATCTTGGAAGTACCGAGACCTGACAGTGATCTTGGAAGTACCGAGACCTGACAGTGATCTTGGAAGTTCCGAGACCTGACAGTGAGAAGTACCGAGACCTGACCGACCGAGACCTGACAGTGATCTTGGAAGTACCGAGACCTGACAGTGATCTTGGAAGTACCGAGACCTGACAGTGATCTTGGAAGTACCGAGACCTGACAGTGATCTTGGAAGTACCGAGACCTGACAGTGATTTTGGAAGTACCGAGACATGACAGTGATCTTGGAAATACCGAGACCTGACAGTGATCTTGGAAGTACCGAGACCTGACAGTGATCTTGGAAGTACCGAGACCTGACAGTGATCTTGGAAGTACCGAGACCTGACAGTGATCTTGGAAGTACCGAGACCTGACAGTGATCTTGGAAGTACCGAGACCTGACAGTGATCTTGGAAGTACCGAGACCTGACAGTGATCTTGGAAGTACCGAGACCTGACAGTGATCTTGGAAGTACCGAGACCTGACAGTGATCTTGGAGGTACCGAGACCTGACTGATCATGGAAGTACCGAGACCTGACAGTGATCTTGGAAGTACCGAGACCTGACAGTGATCTTGGAAGTACCGAGACCTGACAGTGATCTTGGAAGTACCGAGACTTGACAGTGATCTTGGAAGTACCGAGACCTGACAGTGATCTTTGAAGGACCGAGACCTGACAGTGATCTTGGAAGTACCGAGACCTGACAGTGATCTTGGAAGTACCGAGACCTGACAGTGATCTTGGAAGTACCGAGACCTGACAGTGATCTTGGAAGTACCGAGACCTGACAGTGATCTTGGACGTACCGAGACCTGACAGTGATCTTGGAAGTACCGAGACCTGACAGTGATCTTGGAAGTACCGAGACCTGACAGTGATCTTGGAAGTACCGAGACCTGACAGTGATCTTGGAAGTACCGAGACCTGACAGTGATCTTGGAAGTACCGAGACCTGACAGTGATCTTGGAAGTACCGAGACCTGACAGTGATCTTGGAAGTACCGAGACCTGACAGTGATCTTGGAAGTACCGAGACCTGACAGTGATCTTGGAAGTACCGAGACCTGACAGTGATCTTGGAAGTACCGAGACCTGACAGTGATCTTGGAAGGACCGAGACCTGACAGTGATCTTGGAAGTACCGAGACCTGACAGTGATCTTGGAAGTACCGAGACCTGACAGTGATCTTGGAAGTACCGAGACCTGACAGTGATCTTGGAAGTACCGAGACCTGACAGTGATCTTGGAAGTACCGAGACCTGACAGTGATCTTGGAAGTACCGAGACCTGACAGTGATCTTGGAAGTACCCAGACCTGACAGTGATCTTGGAGGTACCGAGACCTGACAGCGATCTTTGAAGTACCGAAACCTGACAGTGATCTTGGAAGTACAGAGACCTGACAGTGATCTTGGAAGTACCGAGACCTGACAGTGATCTTGATCTTGGAAGTACCGAGACCTGATACTGATCTTGGAAGTACCGAGACCTGACAGTGATCTTGGAGGTACCGAGACCTGTCAGTGATCTTGGAAGTACCGAGACCTGACAGTGATCTTGACAGACCTGACAGTGATCTTGGAAGTACCGAGACCTGACAGTGATCTTGGAAGTACCGAGACTTGGAAGCACCGAGACCTGACAGTGATCTTGGAAGTACCGAGACCTCACAGTGATCTTGGAAGTACCGAGACCTGACAGTGATCTTGGAAGTACCGAGACCTGACTGATCAGTGACCTGACAGTGATCTTGGAAGTACCGAGACCTGACAGTGATCTTGGAAGTACAGAGACCTGACAGTGATCTTGGAATTACCGAGACCTGACAGTGATCTTGGAAGTACCTATACCTGACAGTGATCTTGGAAGTACCGAGACCTGCCAATGATCTTGGAAGTACCGAGACCTGACAGTGATCTTGGAAGTACCGAGACCTGACAGTGATCTTGGAAGTACCGAGACCTGACATTGTTCTTGGAAGTACCGAGACCTGACAGTGATCTTGGAAGTACCAAGACCTGACAGTGATCTTGGAAGTACCGAGACCTGACAGTGATCCTGGAAGTACTGAGACCTGACAGTGATCTTGGAAGTACCGAGACCTGACAGTGATCTTGGAAGTACCGAGACCTGACAGTGATCTTGGAAGTACCGAGACCTGACAGTGATCTTGGAAGGACCGAGACCTGACAGTGATCTTGGAAGTACCGAGACCTGACAGTGATCTTGGAAGTACCGAGACCTGACAGTGATCTTGGAAGTACCGAGACCTGACAGTGATCTTGGAAGTACCGAGACCTGACAGTGATCTTGGAAGTACCGAGACCTGACTGATCTTGGAAGTACCGAGACCTGACAGTGATCTTGGACGTACCGAGACCTGACAGTGATCTTGGAAGTACCGAGACCTGACAGTGATCTTATAAGTTCCGAGACCTGACTGATCTTGGAAGTACCGAGACCTGACAGTGATCTTGGACCGAGACCGAGTGATCTTGGAAGTACCGAGACCTGACAGTGATCTTGGAAGTACCGAGACCTGACAGTGATCTTGGAAGTACCGAGACCTGACAGTGATCTTGGAAGTACCGAGACCTGACAGTGATCTTGGAAGTACCGAGACCTGACAGTGATCTTGGAAGAGACCTTGACAGTGATCTTGGAAGTACCGAGACCTGACAGTGATCTTGGAAGTACCGAGACCTGACAGTGATCTTGGAAGTACCGAGACCTGACAGTGATCTTGGAAGTACCGAGACCTGACAGTGATCTTGGAAGTACCGGGACCTGACAGTGATCTTGGAAGTACAGAGACCTGACAGTGATTTTGGAAGTACCGAGACCTGACAGTGATCTTGGAAGGTCCGTGAAGTAACAGTGATCTTGGAAGTACCGAGACCTGACAGCGATCTTGGAAGTACCGGGACCTGACAGTGATCTTGGAATTACCGAGACCTGACAGTGATCTTGGAAGTACCGAGACCTGACAGTGATCTTGGAAGTACCGAGACCTGACAGTGATCTTGGAAGTACCGAGACCTGACAGTGATCTTGGAAGTACCGAGACCTGACAGTGATCTTGGAAGTACCGAGACCTGACAGTGATCTTGGAAGTACCGAGACCTGACAGTGATCTTGGAAGTACCGAGACCTGACAGTGATCTTGGAAGTACCGAGACCTGACAGTGATCTTGGAGGTACCGAGACCTGACAGTGATCTTGGAAGTACCGAGACCTGACAGTGATCTTGGAGGTTACGAGACCTGACAGTGATCTTGGAAGTACCCAGACCTGACAGTGATCTTGGAGGTACCGAGACCTGACAGTGATCTTGGAAGTACCGAGACCTGACAGTGATCTTGGAAGTACCGAGACCTGACAGTGATCTTGGAAGTACCGAGACCTGACAGTGATCTTGGAGGTACCGAGACCTGACAGTGATCTTGGAAGTACCGAGACCTGACAGTGATCTTGGAGGTACCGAGACCTGACAGTGATCTTGGAAGTAAAGAGACCTGACTGATCTTGGAGGTACGGAGACCTGACTGATCTTGGAGGTACCGAGACCTGACAGTGATCTTGGAGGTACCGAGACCTGACTGATCTTGGAAGTACCGAGACCTGACAATGATCTTGGAGGTTACGAGACCTGACAGTGATCTTGGAAGTACCGAGATCTGACAGAGAACTTGGAGGTACCGAGACCTGACAGTGATCTTGGAAGTACCGAGACCTGACAGTGACCTTGGAGGTATCGAGACCTGACAGTGAGCTTGGAAGTATCGAGACCTGACAGTGATCTTGGAAGTACCGAGACCTGACAGTGATCTTGGAGGTACCGAGACCTGACAGTGATCTTGGAAGTACCGAGACCTGACAGTGATCTTGGAGGTATCGAGACCTGACAGTGAGCTTGGAAGTACCGAGACCTGACAGTGATCTTGGAAGTACCGAGACCTGACAGTGATCTTGGAGGTACCGAGACCTGACTGATCTTGGAAGTACCGAGACCTGACAGTGATCTTGGAAGTACCGAGACCTGACAGTGATGTTGGAGGTACCGAGACCTGACAGTGATCTTGGAAGCACCGAGACCTGACAGTGATCTTGGAAGTACCGAGACCTGACAGTAAACTTGGAAGGACCGAGACCTGACAGTGATCTTGGAAGTACCGAGACCTGACAGTGATCTTGGAAGGACCGACACCTGACAGTGATCTTGGAAGTACCGAGACCTGACAGTGATCTTGGAAGGACCGAGACCTGACAGTGATCTTGGAAGTACCGAGACCTGACAGTGATCTTGGAAGGATCGAGACCTGACAGTGATCTTGGAAGTACCGAGACCTGACAATGATCTTGGAAGGACCGAGACCTGACAATGATCTTGGAAGTACCGAGACCTGACAGTGATCTTTGAAGTACTGAGACCTGACAGTGATCTTGGAAGGACCTAAACCTGACAGTGATCTTGGAAGTACCGAGACCTGACAGTGATCTTGGAAGTACCGAGCCCGGACAGTGACCTTGGAAGTACCGAGACCTGACAGTGATCTTGGAAGTACCGAGACCGGACAGTGATTTTGGAAGTACCGAGACCTGACAGTGATCTTGGAAGTACCGAGACGTGACAGTGATCTTGGAAGTACCGAGACCTGACAGTGATCTTGGAAGTACCGAGACCTGACAGTGATCTTGGAAGTACCGAGACCTCACAGTGATCTTGGAAGTACCGAGACCTGACAGTGATCTTGGAAGTACCGAGACCTGACTGATCTTGGAAGTACCGAGACCTGACAGTGATCTTGGACGTACCGAGACTTGACAGTGATCTTGGAAGTACTGAGACCTGACAGTGATCTTATAAGTTCCGAGACCTGACAGTGATCTTGGAAGTACCGAGACCTGATAGTGATCTTGGAGGTACCGAGACCTGACAGTGATCTTGGAAGTACCGAGACCTGACAGTGATCTTGGAGGTACCGAGAGCTGACAGTGATCTTGGAAGTACCGAGACCTGACAGTGATCTTGGAGGTACCGAGACCTGACAGTGATCTTGGAAGTACCGAGACCTGACAGTGATCTTGAAAGTACCGAGACCTGACAGTGATCTTGGAAGTACCGAGATCTGACAGTGATCTTGGAAGTACCTAGACCTGACAGTGATCTTGGAAGTACCGAGACCTGACAGTGATCTTGGAAGTACCGAGACCTGACATTGTTCTTGGAAGTACCGAGACCTGACAGTGATCTTGGAAGTACCGAGACCTGACAGTGATCTTGGAGGTACCAAGACCAGAGAGTGATCTTGTAAGTACCGAGACCTGACAGTGATCTTGGAGGTGCCGAGACCTGACAGTAATCTTGGAAGTACCGAGACCTGACAGTGATCTTGGAGGTACCGAGACCTGACAGTGATCTTGGAAGTACCGAGACCTGACAGTGATCTTGGAAGTACCGAGACCTGACAGTGATCTTGGAAGTACCGAGACCTGACAGTGATCTTGGAAGTACCGAGACCTGACAGTGATCTTGGAAGTACCGAGACCTGACAGTGATCTTGGAAGTACCGAGACCTGACAGTGATCTTGGAAGTACCGAGACCTGACAGTGATCTTGGAAGTACCGAGACCTGACAGTACCGAGATCTGACAGAGATCTTGGAGGTACCGAGACCTGACAGTGATCTTGGAAGTACCGAGACCTGACAGTGATCTTGGAGGTACCGAGACCTGACAGTGATCTTGGAAGTACCGAGACCTGACAGTGATCTTGGAGGTACCGAGACCTGACAGTGATCTTGGAAGTACCGAGACCTGACAGTGATCTTGGAAGTACCGAGACCTGACAGTGATCTTGGAAGTACCGAGACCTGACAGTGATCTTGGAAGTACCGAGACCTGACAGTGATCTTGGAAGTACCGAGACCTGACAGTGATCTTGGAGGTACCGAGACCTGACAGTGATCTTGGAAGTACCGAGACCTTACAGTGATCTTGGAGGTACCGAGACCTGACTGATCTTGGATGTACCGAGACCTGACAGTGATCTTGGAGGTACCGAGACCTGACAGTGATCTTGGAGGTATCGAGACCTGACAGTGAGCTTTGAAGTATCGAGACCTGACAGTGAACTTGGAAGTACCGAGATCTGACAGTGATCTTGGAAGTACCGAGACCTGACAGTGATCTTGGAGGTACCGAGACCTGACTGATCTTGGAAGTACCGAGACCTGACAGTGATCTTGGAAGTACCGAGACCTGACAGTGATCTTGGAAGTACCGAGACCTGACAGTGATCTTGGAAGTACCGAGACCTGACAGTGATCTTGGAAGTACCGAGACCTGACAGTGATCTTGGAAGGACCGAGACCTGACAGTGATCTTGGAAGTACCGAGACCTGACAGTGATCTTGGAAGGACCGAGACCTGACAGTGATCTTGGAAGTACCGAGACCTGACAGTGATCTTGGAAGTACCGAGACCTGACAGTGATCTTGGAAGTACCGAGACCTGACAGTGATCTTGGAAGTACCGAGACCTGACAGTGATCTTGGAAGTACCGAGACCTGACAGTGATCTTGGAAGTACCGAGACCTGACAGTGATCTTGGAAGTACCGAGACCTGACAGTGATCTTGGAAGTACCGAGACCTGACAGTGATCTTGGAAGGACCGACACCTGACAGTGATCTTGGAAGTACCGAGACCTGACAGTGATCTTGGAAGGATCGAGACCTGACAGTGGTCTTGGAAGTACCGAGACCTGAAAATGATCTTGGAAGGACCGAGACCTGACAATGATCTTGGAAGTACCGAGACCTGACAGTGATCTTGGAAGGACCGAGACCTGACAGTGATCTTGGAAGTACCGAGACCTGACAGTGATCTTGGAAGGACCGAGACCTGACAGTGATCTTGGAAGTACCGAGACCTGACAGTGATCTTGGAAGGACCGAGACCTGACAGTGATCTTGGAAGTACCGAGACCTGACAGTGATCTTGGAAGGACCGAGACCTGACAGTGATCTTGGAAGTACCGAGACCTGACTGATCTTGGAAGGACCGAGACCTGGCAGTGATCTTGGAAGTACCGAGACCTGACAGTAATCTTGGAAGGACCGAGACCTGACAGTGATCTTGGAAGTACCGAGACCTGACAGTGATCTTGGAAGGACAGAGACCTGAGAGTGATCTTGGAAGTACCGAGATGTGACAGTGATCTTGGAAGTACCGAGACCTGAGAGTGATCTTGGAAGTACCGAGACCTGACCGTGATCTTGGAAGGACCGAGACCTGACAGTGATCTTGGAAGGACCGAGACCTGACAGTGATCTTGGAAGTACCGAGACCTGACAGTGATCTTGGAAGTACCGAGACCTGACAGTGATCTTGGAAGTACCGAGACCTGACAGTGATCTTGGAAGTACCGAGACCTGATCTTAGAAGTACCGAGACCTGACAGTGATCTTGGAAGTACCGAGACCTGACAGTGATCTTGGAAGTACCGAGACCTGACAGTGATCTTGGAAGTACCGAGACCTGACAGTGATCTTGATCTTGGAAGTACCGAGACCTGACAGTGATCTTGGAGGTACCGAGACCTGACAGTGATCTTGGAAGTACCGAGACCTGACAGTGATCTTGGAGGTACCGAGACCTGACAGTGATCTTGGAAGTACCGAGACCTGACAGTGATCTTGGAGGTACCGAGACCTGACAGTGATCTTGGAAGTACCGAGACCTGACAGTGATCTTGGAAGTACCGAGACCTGACAGTGATCTTGGAAGTACCTAGACCTGACAGTGATCTTGGAAGTACCGAGATCTGACAGTGATCTTGGAAGTACCGAGACCTGACAATGATCTTGGAAGTATCGAGACCTGACAGTGATCTTGGAGGTACCGAGACCTGACAGTGATCTTGGAAGTACCGAGACCTGACAGTGATCTTGGAGGTTACGAGACCTGACAGTGATCTTGGAAGTACCGAGATCTGACAGAGAACTTGGAGGTACCGAGACCTGACAGTGATCTTGGAAGTACCGAGACCTGACAGTGATCTTGGAGGTACCGAGACCTGACAGTGATCTTGGAAGTACCGAGACCTGACAGTGATCTTGGAGGTACCGAGACCTGACAGTGATCTTGGAAGTACCGAGACCTGACAGTGATCTTGGAGGTACCGAGACCTGACAGTGATCTTGGAAGTAAAGAGACCTGACTGATCTTGGAGGTACGGAGACCTGACAGTGATCTTGGAGGTACCGAGACCTGACAGTGATCTTGGAGGTACCGAGACCTGACAGTGATCTTGGAAGTACCGAGACCTGACAGTGATCTTGGAGGTTACGAGACCTGACAGTGATCTTGGAAGTACCCAGACCTGACAGTGATCTTGGAGGTACCGAGACCTGACAGCGATCTTGGAAGTACCGAAACCTGACAGTGATCTTGGAGGTATCGAGACCTGACAGTGAGCTTGGAAGTATCGAGACCTGACAGTGATCTTGGAAGTACCGAGACCTGACAGTGATCTTGGAAGTACCGAGACCTGACAGTGATCTTGGAAGTACCGAGACCTGACAGTGATCTTGGAGGTACCGAGACCTGACAGTGATCTTGGAAGTACCGAGACCTGACAGTGATCTTGAAAGGACCGAGACCTGACAGTGATCTTGGAAGTACCGAGACCTGACTGATCTTGGAAGTACCGAGACCTGACAGTGATCTTGGAAGTAACGAGACCTGACAGTGATCTTGGAAGTACCGAGACCTGACAGTGATCTTGGAAGTACCGAGACCTGACAGTGATCTTGGAAGGACCGAGACCTGACAGTGATCTTGGAAGGACCGAGACCTGACAGTGATCTTGGAAGTACCGAGACCTGACAGTGATCTTGGAAGGACCGAGACCTGACAGTGATCTTGGAAGTACCGAGACCTGACAGTGATCTTGGAAGTACCGAGACCTGACAGTGATCTTGGAAGTACCGAGACCTGACAGTGATCTTGGAAGTACCGAGACCTGACAGTGATCTTGGAAGTACCGAGACCTGACAGTGATCTTGGAAGTACCGAGACCTGACAGTGATCTTGGAAGTACCGAGACCTGACAGTGATCTTGGAAGTACCGAGACCTGACAGTGATCTTGGAAGTACCGAGACCTCACAGTGATCTTGGAAGTACCGAGACCTGACAGTGATCTTGGAAGTACCGAGACCTGACAGTGATCTTGGAAGTACCGAGACCTGACAGTGATCTTGGAAGTACCGAGACCTGAAAGTGATCTTGGAAGTACCGAGACCTGACAGTGATCTTGGAAGTACCGAGACCTGACAGTGATCTTGGAAGTATCGAGACCTGACAGTGATCTGACAGTGAAGTACCGAGACCTGACAGTGATCTTGGAAGTGACCGAGACCTGACAGTGATCTTGGAAATACCGAGACCTGACAGTGATCTTGGAAGTACCGAGACCTGACAGTGATCTTGGAAGTACCGAGACCTGACAGTGATCTTGGAAGTACCGAGACCTGACAGTGATCTTGGAAGTACCGAGACCTGACAGTGATCTTGGAAGTACCGAGACCTGACAGTGATCTTGGAAGTACCGAGACCTGACAGTGATCTTGGAAGTACCGAGACCTGACACTGATCTTGGAAGTACCGAGACCTGACAGTGATCTTGGAAGTACCGAGACCTGACAGTGATCTTGGAAGTACCGAGACCTGACAGTGATCTTGGAAGTACCGGGACCTGACAGTGATCTTGGAAGTACCGAGACCTGACAGTGATCTTGGAGGTACCGAGACCTGACAGTGATCTTGGAAGTACCTAGACCTGACAGTGATCTTGGAGGTACCGAGACCTGACAGTGATCTTGGAAGTACCGAGACCTGACAGTGATCTTCGAAGTACCGAGACCTGACAGTGATCTTGGAGGTACCGAGACCTGACAGTGATCTTGGAAGTACCGAGACTCTGACAGTGATCTTTGATGTACCGAGAACTGACAGTGATCTTGGAAGTACCGAGACCTGACAGTGATCTTGGAAGTACCGAGACCTGACAGTGATCTTGGAAGTACCGAGACCTGACAGTGATCTTGGAAGTACCGAGACCTGACAGTGATCTTGGAAGTACCGAGACCTGACAGTGATCTTGGAAGTACCGAGACCTGACAGTGATCTGACCGAGACCTGACAGTGATCTTGGAAGTACCGAGACCTGACAGTGATCTTTGAAGTACCGAGACCTGACAGTGATCTTGGAAGTACCGAGACCTGACAGTGATCTTGGAAGTACCGAGACCTGACAGTGATCTTGGAAGTACCGAGACCTGACAGTGATCTTGGAAGTACCGAGACCTGACAGTGATCTTGGAAGTACCGAGACCTGACAGTGATCTTGGACCGAGTACCTTGGAAGCACCGAGACCTGACAGTGATCTTGGAAGGACCGAGACCTGACAGTGATCTTGGAAGTACCGAGACCTGACAGTGATCTTGGAAGTACCGAGACATGATCTGACAGTGATCTTGGAAGTACCTAGACCTGACAGTGATCTTGGAAGTACCGAGACCTGACAGTGATCTTGGAAGTACCGAGACCTGACAGTGATCTTGGAAGTACCGAGACCTGACAGTGATCTTGGAAGTACCGAGACCTGACAGTGATCTTGGAAGTACCGAGACCTGACAGTGATCTTGTGAAGTACCGAGACCTGACAGTGATCTTGGAAGTACCGAGACCTGACAGTGAACTTGGAGGTACCGAGACCTGACAATGATCTTGGAAGTACCGAGACCTGACAGTGATCTTGAAAGTACCGAGACCTGACAGTGATCTTGGAAGTACCGAGACCTGACAGTGATCTTGGAAGTACCGAGACCTGACAGTGATCTTGGAAGTACCGAGACCTGACAGTGATCTTGGAAGTACCGAGACCTGACAGTGATCTTGGAAGTACCGAGACCTGACAGTGATCTTGGAAGTACCGAGACCTGACAATGATCTTGGAAGTACCGAGACCTGACAGTGATCTTTGAAGTACTGAGACCTGAGTGTGATCTTGGAAGGACCTAAACCTGACAGTGATCTTGGAAGTACCGAGACCTGACAGTGATCTTGGAGATTACGAGACCTGACAGTGATCTTGGAGGTGCCGAGACCTGACTGATCATGGAAGTACCGAGACCTGACAGTGATCTTGGAAGTACCGAGACCTGACAGTGATCTTGGAAGTACCGAGACCTGACACTGATCTTGGAAGTACCGAGACCTGACAGTGATCTTGGAAGTACCGAGACCTGACAGTGATCTTGGAAGTACCGAGACCTGACAGTGATCTTGGAAGTACCGAGACCTGACAGTGATCTTGGATCTTCGAAGTACCGAGACCTGACAGTGATCTTGGAAGTACCGAGACCTGACAGTGATCTTGGAAGTACCGAGACCTGACAGTGATCTTGGAAGTACCGAGACCTGACAGTGATCTTGGAAGTACCGAGACCTGACAGTGATCTTGGAAGTACCGAGACCTGACAGTGATCTTGGAAGTACCGAGACCTGACAGTGATCTTGGAAGTACGGAGACCTGACAGTGATCTTGGAAGTACCGAGACCTGACAGTGATCTTGGAAGTACCGAGACCTGACAGTGATCTTGGAAGTACCGAGACCTGACAGTGATCTTGGAAGTACCGAGACCTGACAGTGATCTTGGAAGTACCGAGACCTGACAGTGATCTTGGAAGTACCGAGACCTGACAGTGATCTTGGAAGTACCGAGACCTGACAGTGATCTTGGAAGTACCGAGATCTGACAGTGATCTTGGAAGTACCTAGACCTGACAGTGATCTTGACGAGACCTGATGATCTTGGAAGTACCGAGACCTGACAGTGATCTTGGAAGTACCGAGACCTGACAGTGATGTTGGAAGTACCGAGACCTGACAGTGATCTTGGAAGTACCGAGACCTGACAGTGATCTTGGAAGTACCGAGACCTGACAGTGATCTTGGAAGTACCGAGACCTGACAGCGATTTTGGAAGAGACCTGAGATCTGACGAGACCTGATCTTGGAAGTACCGAGACCTGACAGTGATCTTGGAAGTACCGAGACCTGACAGTGATCTTGGAAGTACCGAGACCTGACAGTGATCTTGGAAGTACCGAGACTGACGAGACCTGACAGTGATCTTGGAAGTAACGAGACCTGACAGTGATCTTGGAAGTAACGAGACCTGACAGTGATCTTGGAAGTACCGAGACCTGACAGTGATCTTGGAAGTACCGAGACCTGACAGTGTTCTTGGAATCTTGGAATGTACCGAGACCTGACAGTGATCTTGGACCTGACAGTGATCGAGACCTGACAGTGATCTTGGAAATACCGAGACCTGACAGTGATCTTGGAAGTACCGAGACCTGACAGTGATCTTGGAAGTACCAAGACCTGACAGTGATCTTGGAAGTACCGAGACCTGACAGTGATCTTGGAAGTACCGAGACCTGACAGTGATCTTGGAAGTACCGAGACCTGACAGTGATCTTGGAAGTACCGAGACCTGAGAGTGATCACCGAGACCTGAGTGATCTTGGAAGTACCGAGACCTGACAGTGATCTTGGAAGTACCGAGACTGACTGACAGTGATCTTGGAAGTACCGAGACCTGACAGTGATCTTGGAAGTACCGAGACCTGACAGTGATCTTGGAAGTACCGAGACCTGACAGTGATCTTGGAAGTACCGAGACCTGACAGTGATCTTGGAAGTACCGAGACCTGACAGTGATCTTGGAAGTAACGAGACCTGACAGTGATCTTGGAAGTAACGAGACCTGACAGTGATCTTGGACGTACCGAGACCTGACAGTGATGTTGGAAGTACCGAGACCTGACAGTGATCTTATAAGTTCCGAGACCTGACTGATCTTGGAAGTACCGAGACCTGACAGTGATCTTGGAAGTAACGAGACCTGACAGTGATCTTGGAAGTACCGAGACCTGACTGATCTTGGAAGTACCAAGACCTGACAGTGAACTTGGAAGGACCGAGACCTGACAGTGATCTTGGAAGTACCGAGACCTGACAGTGATCTTGGAAGTACCGAGATCTGACAGTGATCTTGGAAGTACCGAGACCTGACAGTGATCTTGGAAGTACCGAGACCTGACAGTGATCATGGAAGTACCGAGACCTGACAGTGATCTTGGAAGTACCGAGACCTGACAGTGATCTTGGAAGTACCGAGACCTGACAGTGATCTTGGAAGTGACCGAGACCTGACAGTGATCTTGGAAGTACCGAGACCTGACAGTGATCTTGGAAGTACCGAGACCTGACAGTGATCTTGGATCTTGGTACCGAGACCTGACAGTGATCTTGGAAGTACCGAGACCTGACAGTGATCTTGGAAGTACCGAGACCTGACAGTGATCTTGGAAGTACCGAGACCTGACAGTGATCTTGGAAGTACCGAGACCTGACAGTGATCTTGGAAGTACCGAGACCTGACAGTGATCTTGGAAGTACCGAGACCAGACAGTAATTTTGGAAGTACCGAGACCTGACAGTGATCTTGGAAGTACCGAGACCTGACAGTGATCTTGGAAGTACCGAGACCTGACAGTGATCTTGGAAGTACCGAGACCTGACAGTGATCTTGGAAGTACCGAGACCTGACAGTGATCTTGGAAGTACCGAGACCTGACAGTGATCTTGGAAGTCCCGAGACCTGACAGTGAGCTTTGAAGTACCGAGACCTGACAGTGATCTTGGAAGTACCTAAACCTGACAGTGATCTTGGAAGTACCGAGACCTGACACTGATCTTGGAAGTACCGAGACCTGAGAGTGATCTTGGAAGTACCGAGACCTGACAGTGATCTTGGAAGTACCGAGACCTGACAGTGATCTTGTACAGTGACCTTGGAAGTACCGAGACCTGACAGTGATCTTGGAAGTACCGAGACCAGACAGTAATTTTGGAAGTACCGAGACCTGACAGTGCTCTTGGAAGTACCGAGACCTGACAGTGATCTTGGAAGTACCGAGACCTGACAGTGATCTTGGAAGTACCGAGACCTGACAGTGATCTTGGAAGTACCGAGACCTGACAGTGATCTTGGAAGTACCGAGACCTGACAGTGATCTTGGAAGTACCGAGACCTGACAGTGATCTTGGAAGTACCGAGACCTGACAGTGATCTTGGAAGTACCGAGACCTGACAGTGATCTTGGAAGTACCGAGACCTGACAGTGATCTTGGAAGTACCGAGACCTGACAGTGATCTTGGAAGTACCGAGACCTGACAGTGATCTTGGAAGTACCGAGACCTGACAGTGATCTTGGAAGTACCGAGACCTGACAGTGATCTTGGAAGTACCGAGACCTGACAGTGATCTTGGAAGTACCGAGACCTGACAGTGATCTTGGAAGTACCGAGACCTGACAGTGATCTTGGAAGTACCGAGACCTGACAGTGATCTTGGAAGTACCGAGACCTGACAGTGATCTTGGAAGTACCGAGACCTGACAGTGATCTTGGAAGTACCGAGACCTGACAGTGATCTTGGAAGTACAGAGACCTGACAGTGATCTTGGAAGTACCGAGACCTGACAGTGATTTTGGAAGTACCGAGACCTGACAGTGATCTTGGAAGTACCGAGAACTGACAGTGATCTTGGAAGGACCGAGACCTGACAGTGATCTTGGAAGTACCGAGACCTGACAGTGATCTTGGAAGTACCGAGACCTGACAGTGATCTTGGAAGTACCGAGACCTGACAGTGATCTTGGAAGTACCGAGACCTGACAGTGATCTTGGAAGTACCGGGACCTGACAGTGATCTTGGAATTACCGAGACCTGACAGTGATCTTGGAAATACCGAGACCTGACAGTGATCTTGGAAGTACCGGGACCTGACAGTGATCTTGGAAGTACCGAGACCTGACAGTGATCTTGGAAGTACCGAGACCTGACAGTGATCTTGGAAGTACCGAGACCTGACAGTGATCTTGGAAGTACCGAGACCTGACAGTGATCTTGGAAGTACCGGGACCTGACAGTGATCTTGGAAGTACCGAGACCTGACAGTGATCTTGGAAGTACCGAGACCTGACAGTGATCTTGGAAGTACCGAGACCTGACAGTGATCTTGGAAGTACCGAGACCTGACAGTGATCTTGGAAGTACCGAGACCTGACAGTGATCTTGGAAGTACCGAGACCTGACAGTGATCTTGGAAGTACCGAGACCTGACAGTGATCTTGGAAGTACCGAGACCTGACAGTGATCTTGGAAGTACCGAGACCTGACAGTGATCTTGGACCGAGACCTGACCGAGACCTGACAGTGATCTTGGAAGTACCGAGACCTGACAGTGATCTTGGAAGTACCGAGACCTGACAGTGATCTTGGAAGTACCGAGACCTGACAGTGATCTTGGAAGTACCGTGACCTGACAGTGATCTTGGAAGTACCGAGACCTGACAGTGATCTTGGAAGTACCGAGACCTGACAGTGATCTTGGAAGTACCGAGACCTGACAGTGATCTTGGAAGTACCGAGACCTGACAGTGATCTTGGAAGTACCGAGACCTGACAGTGATCTTGGAAGTACCGAGACCTGACAGTGATCTTGGAAGTACCGAGACCTGACAGTGATCTTGGAAGTACCGAGACCTGACAGTGATCTTGGAAGTACCGAGACCTGACAGTGATCTTGGAAGTACCGAGACCTGACAGTGATCTTGGAAGTACCGAGACCTGACAGTGATCTTGGAAGTACCGAGACCTGACAGTGATCTTGGAAGTACCGAGACCTGACAGTGATCTTGGAAGTACCGAGACCTGACAGTGATCTTGGAAGTACCGAGACCTGACAGTGATCTTGGAAGTACCGAGACCTGACAGTGATCTTGGAAGTACCGAGACCTGACAGTGATCTTGGAAGTACCGAGACCTGACAGTGATCTTGGAAGTACCGAGACCTGACAGTGATCTTGGAAGTACCGAGACCTGACAGTGATCTTGGAAGTACCGAGACCTGACAGTGACCTTGGAAGTACCGAGACCTGACAGTGATCTTGGAAGTACCGAGACCTGACAGTGATCTTGGAAGTACCGAGACCTGACAGTGATCTTGGAAGTACGAGACCTGACAGTGATCTTGGAGTACCGAGACCTGACAGTGATCTTGGAAGTACCGAGACCTGACATTGATCTTGGAAGTACCGAGACCTGACTGTGATCTTGGAAGTACCGAGACCTGACAGTGATCTTGGAAGTACCGAGACCTGACAGTGATCTTGGAAGTACCGAGACCTGACAGTGATCTTGGAAGTACCGAGACCTGACAGTGATCTTGGAAGTACCGAGACCTGACAGTGATCTTGGAAGTACCGAGACCTGACAGTGATCTTGGAAGTACCGAGACCTGACAGTGATCTTGGAAGTACCGAGACCTGACAGTGATCTTGGAAGTACCGAGACCTGACAGTGATCTTGGAAGTACCGAGACCTGACACTGATCTTGGAAGTACCGAGACCTGACAGTGATCTTGGAAGTACCGAGACCTGACAGTGATCTTGGAAGTACCGAGACCTGACAGTGATCTTGGAAGTACCGAGACCTGACAGTGATCTTGGAAGTACCGAGACCTGACAGTGATCTTGGAAGTACCGAGACCTGACAGTGATCTTGGAAGTACCGAGACCTGACAGTGATCTTGGAAGTACCGAGACCTGACAGTGATCTTGGAAGTACCGAGACCTGACAGTGATCTTGGAAGTACCGAGACCTGACAGTGATCTTGGAAGTACCGAGACCTGACAGTGATCTTGGAAGTACCGAGACCTGACAGTGATCTTGGAAGTACCGAGACCTGACAGTGATCTTGGAAGTACCGAGACCTGACAGTGATCTTGGAAGTACCGAGACCTGACAGTGATCTTGGAAGTACCGAGACCTGACAGTGATCTTGGAAGTACCGAGACCTGACAGTGATCTTGGAAGTACCGAGACCTGACAGTGATCTTGGAAGTACCGAGACCTGACAGTGATCTTGGAAGTACCGAGACCTGACAGTGATCTTGGAAGTACCGAGACCTGACAGTGATCTTGGAAGTACCGAGACCTGACAGTGATCTTGGAAGTACCGAGACCTGACAGTGATCTTGGAAGTACCGAGACCTGTCAGTGATCTTGGAAGTACCGAGACCTGACAGTGATCTTGGAAGTACCGAGACCTGACAGTGATCTTGGAAGTACCGAGACCTGACAGTGATCTTGGAAGTACCGAGACCTGACAGTGATCTTGGAAGTACCGAGACCTGACAGTGATCTTGGAAGTACCGAGACCTGACAGTGATCTTGGACGTACCGAGACCTGACAGTGATCTTGGAAGTACCGAGACCTGACAGTGATCTTGGAAGTACCGAGACCTGACAGTGATCTTGGACGTACCGAGACCTGATAGTTTCCTCATAAATTCATTATCTTAACTTTATATTTTATTAAATGCGATTTTTTTGTGAATAATTTCGTCCAGAGTATTACAATTTTTATTCTTCTTCAGATATGAGTTGTGCTAACACAGTCAAAGATGAGTTGTGCTAACACAGTCAAAGATGAGTTGTGCTAACACAGTCGAAGATGAGTTGTGCTAACACAGTCGAAGATGAGTTGTGCTAACACAGTCGAAGATGAGTTGTGCTAACACAAAGATGAGTTGTGCTAACACAGTCAAAGATGAGTTGTGCTAACACAGTCAAAGATGAGTTGTGCTAACACAGTCAAAGATGAGTTGTGCTAACAGTCAAAGATGAGTTGTGCTAACACAGTGAATGATGAGTTGTGCTAACACAAAGATGAGTTGTGCTAACACAGTCAAAGATGAGTTGTGCTAACACAGTCAAAGATGAGTTGTGCTAACACAGTCAAAGATGAGTTGTGCTAACAGTCAAAGATGAGTTGTGCTAACACAGTGAATGATGAGTTGTGCTAACAGTCAAAGATGAGTTGTGCTAACACAGTCAAAGATGAGTTGTGCTAACACAGTCAAAGATGAGTTGTGCTAACACAGTCAAAGATGAGTTGTGCTAACACAGTCAAAGATGAGTTGTGCTAACACAGTCAAAGATGAGTTGTGCTAACACAGTCAAAGATGAGTTGTGCTAACACAGTCAAAGATGAGTTTGCTAACACAGTCAAAGATGAGTTGTGCTAAGACAGTCAAAGATGAGTTGTGCTAACACAGTCGAAGATGAGTTGTGCTAACGCAGTCGAAGATGAGTTGTGCTAACACAGTCGAAGATGAGTTGTGCTAACACAATCGAAGATGAGTTATGCTAACACAGTCAAAGATGAGTTGTGCTAACACAGTCGAAGATGAGTTGTGCTAACACAGTCGAAGATGAGTTGTGCTAACATAGTCGAAGATGAGTTGTGCTAACATGGTCGAAGATGAGTTGTGCTAACACAGTCAAAGATGAGTTGTGCTAACACAGTCGAAGATGAGTTGTGCTAACACAGTCAAAGATGAGTTGTGCTAACACAGTCAGAGATGAGTTGTGTTAACACAGTCGAAGATGAGTTGTGCCAACACAGTCGAAGATGAGTTGTGCTAACACAGTCTAAGATGAGTTGTGCTAACACGGTCGAAGATGAGTTGTGCTAACACAGTCGAAGATGAGTTGTGCTAACACAGTCAAAGATGAGTTGTGCTAACACAGTCGAAGATGAGTTGTGCTAGCACAATCGAAGATGAGTTGTGCTAACACCGTCAAAGATGACTTGTGCTAACACAGTCGAAGATGAGTTGTGCTAACACAGTCGATGATGAGTTGTGCTAACACAGTCGAAGATGAGTTGTGCTAACAGTCGAAGATGAGTTGTGCTAACAGTCAAAGATGAGTTGTGCTAACACAGTCGAAGATGAGTTGTGCTAACACAGTCAAAGCTGAGTTGTGCTAACACAGTCGAAGATGAGTTGTGCTAACACAGTCAAAGATGAGTTGTGCTAACACAGTCAAAGATGAGTTGTGTTAACACAGTAGAAGATGAGTTGTGTTAACACAATCGAAGATGAGTTGTGTTAACACAGTCGAAGATGAGTTGTGCTAACACACTCATAGATGAGTTGTGCTAACACAGTCGAAGATGAGTTGTGCTAACATAGCCGAAGATGTGTTGTGCTAACACAGTCAAAGATGAGTTGTGCTAACACAGTCGAAGATGAGTTGTGCTAACACAGTCGAAGATGAGTTGTGCTAACACAGTCGATGATGAGTTGTGCTAACACAGTCAAATATGAGTTATGGTAACACAATCAAAGATGAGTTGTGCTAGCACAGTCAAAGATGAATTGTGTTAACACAGTAGATGATGAGTTGTGCTAACATAGTCGAAGATGAGTTGTGTTAACACAATCAAAGATGAGTTGTGCTAACACACTCATAGATGAGTTGTGCTAACAGTCAAAGATGAATTGTGTTAACACAGTCAAAGATGAGTTGTGCTAACACACTCATAGATGAATTGTGCTAACACACTCATAGATGAGTTGTGCTAACACAAAGACGAGTTTTGTTAACTCATTCAAAGATGAGTTGTGCTAACACAATCAAAGATGAGTTGTGCTAGCACAGTCAAAGATGAGTTGTGCTAACACAGTCAAAGATGAGTTGTGCTAACACAGTCAAAGATGAGTTATGCTAACACAGTCAAAGATGAATTGTGTTAACACAGTCAAAGATGAGTTGTGCTAACACACTCATAGATGAGTTGTGCTAACACACTCATAGATGAGTTGTGCTAACACAAAGACGAGTTTTGTTAACTCATTCAAAGATGAGTTATGCTAACACAATCAAAGATGAGTTGTGCTAGCACAGTCAAAGATGAGTTGTGCTAACACACTCATGGATGAGTTGTGCCAACACAAAGATGATTTGTGCTAACTCAGTCAAGGATGAGTTATGCTAGCACAGTCAAAGATGAGTTGTGCTAACACAGTCAAAGATGAGTTATGCTAACACAGTAAAAGATGAGTTGTGCTAACACAGTCATAGATGAGCTGTGCTAACACAGTCAAAGATGAGCTGTGCTAACACAGTCAAAGATGAGTTGTATTAACACAGAGATGAGTTGTGCTAACTCAGTCAAAGATGAGTTATGCTAAATCAGTCATAGATGAGTTATGCTAACACAGTCATGACTGGGGATAGAGGGTGGGCAGACAGAGAAGTTGTCAGATATGTTGACAGGTTGATAAGGTGTGCTTCAGAGACAGGCAAGTTGCTTACTACTGCACCTGAAAGGATAAAAAGAAATAAGTTCCTAATTTATTTATTTGTTTATTTATTTATTTATTTATTTATTTATTTATTTATTTATTTATTTATGTCTTTGGAAATAGTACATTGAGATTACGTATTTACAATAATGAGTTGCAATGCAAAGAGAACCTCTGTTATGCCTAGGCATTATGGGCCGACTTAACATTATTGACTTACAGACTACTTAACAGTAAGAATTATGTCATAGTTGTACAGTAGAATATTAATTATATCATAGTTGTACAGTAGATTATTAAATTATAAGTGAATCTAATTTATATAAGACAGAAGATATATTCATATATTCAACAATGCTTTTTTGTGAAAACAATGATTCAATTATGTTCCTGTCGACAATGGATAAAAGGTTCAAAAGTAGTTGTTGAAATTATAATATGGGAATATATAATGAGTATGTGAGTACTGAGTATTGAGCATTTAGTCTAGGGTGATTAAGTGGCTTTTGAGAAGAGTCTTAATTGATTTTCAAACCGGGTTACTTTAGTGTCTTCTGGTAATGAATTCCATATTCTGGGGCCCTTTATGTGCATAGAGTTTTTACACAGTGTGATATGGACACGAGGTATATCAAAAAGAGATCTGTGTCTTGTGTTGTGGCCATGTGTCCTGTTAAGGTTGGTGAGGAGAAGTTTGAGTGGAGGGTTTATATTTGCATGTATAGTTCAGTGTATGTAGTAGGCACATGAATAAGTAAAGATGTTCTTAATGGTGAGCAGATTTAGACTTTTGAAAATTGGTGGAGTATGCTGTTGGGAGTGGGAATTTGTTATCATTCTTACTGTTGCCTTTTGCAAGGTAATTAGAGATGTTAGGTGTTAATGTTGTTGATCCCCATGCACAAATTCCATATGTGAGATAAGGGTATATTTTTTTAACTAATTGCACATATTTTTGGTAAAAGGTTGTGAAGCTTATTTTGAATAATCATAATTATTTCATAAAATTAGTAAAGATATGCGAATTTTTCCGATTTTGCTGTGTACAGGAATTATGATTAAATTCTGTTTTAATATTTTTTTTTTTTTTTTTTTTTTGGGGGGGGGATAAGTTATTTTTGGTAAATATTACTAAAGAAATATGGAATTTACAGAATATCATATTTAATCTTCATGTTGTACAAGTAAATGAGTTAGATATGTGTGTAATTCCTGAGTATTTTTAATCTGAAGACATTTCGTTAAACAATGACATTTTCAATATAGTTCTTAGATTATACTATATATGGAAGACGGTGATAGACAGGAAGATAAACACTTATATACTAACACAGGAGAGTGAGATGCAGCAACTGAAGGCATCATCACAGGTGGGCAGGACCCACTAGTGGAAGTAGGTCATGCCCGAGAGTGAGCCAGAAGTTAGCAACTGGTTTGTAGACGATGTTACTGTGTCAGACAAGTATCATCACAGTAATGGTATTTAATACCGACTAGATGATGAATGAGATGAATGTATAAACTTTGTTGCACTTGTACCTGATTCATCAACCTGTCGGTATTTGTTACCATTTAAGTAATGATTTTGCTTGCTATTATAGGATCACTTTTTTAAATAATCACCCTGTATAGGGCATTCATAGGAAAAATTCGAATCGAATTCCCTACATTGGATAGAGTATCTCATTATAAGGTGAATGAGCCCACATAAATGGAATTCTGATAGTTATTTTTCGAGCAATTGCTAATCTGCGAAGACAGACTGTACTAGCACCTGCCTGATAAAGGGAGTATAACTGTGAATGTTGCAAAGTTGCAATTGTTAATAAAACACCAAATAACTATTTTTTTATTTTATTATACAAACAGACAATATCAAAAACATAAATGGAACTTGTATCCAAACATTTTGTAAGTATTAGAAAAATATAAAAATGAACCAAATAGCTGCATAGACACATTGCAAAGGGATAAAACTTTCGAGTCCCATATTCCTAAGAAAGAACTAATTGCTACAATGAAGCCATTTTTATCCTTCTTTTTGCATAGATTTACTTTGCATAGGGAACAGTAAAATGAGGATGTGACATAACTTTTCCTTTTGATGCGATACTTACAACTAAGTAACTTGCCTAGCAATGACCAGTGTTTTAGAGTTGTGTCAAACCTCACACTGTTATCAGGCCTTTCTGCACGTTGGTACTACATAGCAAATGGTAATTTCAAGGTTGACAAATCATTACTGTCACCATTGGAAGTACTTGGTGAAGCTCTTGTAGTTGTTCTTATGCTGCTGTGTCTAAACTTTTGTCCTTTGGATCTTGCAGTGATAGAGATTTCATTCCTGAAAATCTTCACTGGCATGCAGATGGTATTTGGTGACCGACAATCATGGCAGTAAAGAAGCCATGCATTCACAACAGAAAGATCAAGAACATAGGCAAACAGCCACATGTACCAACATTTAGATTTCATAATGTTTTGTACAGATGCACCAACATGTTACTGGGTTTTGGTCTTTGTAACCTTGTTATATCTTTCAATAAGACTCACAGGATTAACCCCCACATCATTTGTCACTAAAGTCACGACTTTGTTGTCCTTCCATCTTACAACAAGGATACTATCATTGGTTTGGAAGTCAGAACTGCCCCTGGGAACATTTTTCTTTTCCATTTGTTTGACAGGAATCAGATCTGGCTTACCACATCTATTTTCACGTACTGTTCCACTGTATCTGCAGTTATACATGTCTCTAGTTATCTTGACCAAAGGTAGACTTGAAAAGAAATTGTTTACCTGGAGTTTACCTGGAGAGAGTTCGGGGGTCAACACCCCCGCTGATGTATTTGTCTGGTTGATAGTGGTTGCAAGTACCAGAACAATCTTTGAACTTACTGATAGTTTAGTTTCTTCATGTGGCAGCTTTATGGGATGGCTGTCAAAAGTTGGTGTCCCTTGATACATGAGTATATCATGTATGATTCCATCTTTATTGTATGACAAAATAGCCTGAAACCCCACCTGTCTGGTGTGGTTTTGATGTACTGCCTTAGGTGTCCAGCGGTTTTACCCTTGAAAGCAACCATAACTTCATCAACAGATTGCTTAGTGGTAGCTGGAACTTTCGAGCAAACATTAGTTAGTGCAGTGTAAAGAGGCCTTATTTTGTGGTATCTGTCATTATCCTTCTTTTGTGTGTTATCATTGAAATGAACTGTATGCCTAAGCAACCTAAACCTCTTACATCCCATGACTTCTGTAACCTGGGGTATCCTAAATTCAGTTGCCCAATAGTCTTCCATGGCTGGGTATGAATTAATACCCATAAACAACAGAATACCTGTGAATCTCATGATTTCTTCAGAATCTGTTGCAAAAGTAGTATGTTTTGCTCGGCATACAAATTTCTTTGATATGTTATGTTGTCTATTATGGCTGGAGTAAAAAAAATTGCCAAAGTATTCATAGGAACACCTAACTGCAGGAGGCTGTTCATGTTGGTATACAGGCAAAGGGTCATTTTGTTTGTCAACGTGGGACCAGTGGGTGTCACCTTGAAGAGCAAGGACATCATGAATATGTACTCCTTGAGTACTCCTCGATTGTAATACCTTTCTTTTTCTTGACTAATTTTCGCTTTTTAGCTGGCCTATCTTCCTCCTCATTACTTGACACATCTGCATCCGATGGCAAGTATTCATCACCACTTTCAAGCAATTTTGGGTCATTTGGCTCAGGATATGAGTCACTTCCTCCAAAACACAGACATATTTTGACTTGTAGTTGGAGGGCTCCCATAAAACAATTTCTCATTGATCTGGAAGGACAATAAAAATGTTCTGTACACATCCAGACCACTACAGAATTCATATATGCAATAGAAATTTTTGTATAAATATTTATTTACTGAAATTGGAGTATGGGCATAAAGGTGCAGTGCGAGTGTACTCATGCCTTTTTTTTGTTGTACTTTTTTAAATTTCATGGTACACTCATTTTATGCTTCACACGGACTTTTTATTTTTTATTATCACACTGGCCGATTCCCACCAAGGCAGGGTGGCCCGAAAAAGAAAAACTTTCACCATCATTCACTCCATCACTGTCTTGCCAGAAGGGTGCTTTACACTACAGTTTTTAAACTGCAACATTAACACCCCTCCTTCAGAGTGCAGGCACTGTACTTCCCATCTCCAGGACTCAAGTCCGGCCTGCCGGTTTCCCTGAACCCCTTCATAAATGTTACTTTGCTCACACTCCAACAGCACGTCAAGTATTAAAAACCATTTGTCTCCATTCACTCCTATCAAACACGCTCACGCATGCCTGCTGGAAGTCCAAGCCCCTCGCACACAAAACCTCCTTTACCCCCACCCTCCAACCTTTCCTAGGCCGACCCCTACCCCGCCTTCCTTCCACTACAGACTGATACACTCTTGAAGTTATTCTGTTTCGCTCCATTCTCTCCACATGGCCGAACCACCTCAACAACCCTTCCTCAGCCCTCTGGACAACAGTTTTGGTAATCCCGCACCTCCTCCTAACTTCCAAACTACGAATTCTCTGCATTATATTCACACCACACATTGCTCTCAGACATGACATCTCCACTGCCTCCAGCCTTCTCCTCGCTGCAACATTCATCACCCATGCTTCACACCCATATAAGAGCGTTGGTAAAACTATACTCTCATACATTCCCCTCTTTGCCTCCAAGGACAAAGTTCTTTGTCTCCACAGACTCCTAAGTGCACCACTCACCCTTTTCCCCTCATCAATTCTATGATTCACCTCATCTTTCGTAGACCCATCCGCTGACACGTCCACTCCCAAATATCTGAATACATTCACCTCCTTCATACTCTCTCCCTCCAATCTGATATCAAATCTTTCATCACCTAATCTTTTTGTTATCCTCATAACCTTACTCTTTCCTGTATTCACTTTCAATTTTCTTCTTTTGCACACCCTACCAAATTCATCCACCAATCTCTGCAACTTCTCTTCAGAATCTCCCAAGAGCACAGTGTCATCAGCAAAGAGCAACTGTGACAACTCCCACTTTATGTGTGATTCTTTATCTTTTAACTCCACGCCTCTTGCCAAGACCCTCTCATTTACTTCTCTTACAACCCCATCTATAAATATATTAAACAACCACGGTGACATCACACATCCTTGTCTAAGGCCTACTTTTACTGGGAAATAATTTCCCTCTTTCCTACATACTCTAACTTGAGCCTCACTATCCTCGTAAAAACTCTTCACTGCTTTCAGTAACCTACCTCCTACACCATACACCTGCAACATCTGCCACATTGCCCCCCTATCCACCCTGTCATACGCCTTTCCCAAATCCATAAATGCCACAAAGACCTCTTTAGCCTTATCTAAATACTGTTCACTTATATGTTTCACTGTAAACACCTGGTCCACACACCCCCTACCTTTCCTAAAGCCTCCTTGTTCATCTCCTATCCTATTCTCCGTCTTACTCTTAATTCTTTCAATAATAACTCTACCATACACTTTGCCAGGTATACTCAACAGACTTATCCCCCTATAATTTTTGCACTCTCTTTTATCCCCTTTGCCTTTATACAAAGGAACTATGCATGCTCTCTGCCAATCCCTAGGTACCTTACCCTCTTCCATACATTTATTAAATAATTGCACCAACCACTCCAAAACTATATCCTCACCTGCTTTTAACATTTCTATCTTTATCCCATCAATTCCGGCTGCCTTTCCCCCTTTCATTTTACCTACTGCCTCACGAACTTCCCCCACACTCACAACTGGCTCTTTCTCACTCCTACAAGATGTTGTTCCTCCTTGCCCTATTCACGAAATCACAGCTTCCCTATCTTCATCAACATTTATCAATTCCTCAAAATATTCCCTCCATCTTCCCAATACCTCTAACTCTCCATTTAATAACTCTCCTCTCCTATTTTTAACTGACAAATCCATTTGTTCTCTAGGCTTTCTTAACTTGTTAATGTCACTGCAAAACTTTTTCTTATTTTCAACAAAATTTGTTGATAACATCTCACCCACTCTCTCATTTGCTCTCTTTTTACATTGCTTCAGCACTCTCTTAACCTCTCTTTTTTTCTCCATATACTCTTCCCTCCTTGCATCACTTCTACTTTGTAAAAACTTCTCATATGCTAACTTTTTCTCTCTTACTACTCTCTTCACATCATCATTCCACCAATCGCTCCTCTTCCCTCCCGCACCCACTTTCCTGTAACCACAAACTTCTGCTGAACACTCTAACACTACATTTTTAAACCTACCCCATACCTCTTCGACCCCATTGCCTATGCTCTCATTAGCCCATCTATCCTCCAATAGCTGTTTATATCTTACCCTAACTTCCTCCTCTTTTAGTTTATAAACCTTCACCTCTCTCTTCCCTGATGCTTCTATTCTCCTTGTATCCCATCTACCTTTTACTCTCAGTGTAGCTACAACTAGAAAGTGATCTGATATATCTGTGGCCCCTCTATAAACATGTACATCCTGAAGTCTACTCAACAGTCTTTTATCTACCAATACATAATCCAACAAACTACTGTCATTTCGCCCTACATCATATCTTGTATACTTATTTATCCTCTTTTTCTTAAAATATGTATTACCTATAACCAAACCCCTTTCTATACAAAGTTCAATCAAAGGGCTCCCATTATCATTTACACCTGACACCCCAAACTTACCTACCACACCCTCTCTAAAAGTTTCTCCTACTTTAGCATTCAGGTCCTCTACCACAATTACTCTCTCACTTGGTTCAAAGGCTCCTATACATTCACTTAACATCTCCCAAAATCTCTCTCTCTCCTCTGCATTCCTCTCTTCTCCAGGTGCATACACGCTTATTATGACCCACTTCTCGCATCCAACCTTTACTTTAATCCACATAATTCTTGAATTTACACATTCATATTCTCTTTTCTCCTTCCATAACTGATCATTCAACATTACTGCTACCCCTTCCTTTGCTCTAACTCTCTCAGATACTCCAGATTTAATCCCATTTATTTCCCCCCACCGAAACTCCTCTACCCCCTTCAGCTTTGTTTCGCTTAGGGCCAGGACATCCAACTTCTTTTCATTCATAACATCAGCAATCATCTGTTTCTTGTCATCCGCACTACATCCACGCACATTTAAGCACCCCAGTTTTATAAAGTTTTTCTTCTTCTCTTTTTTAGTAAATGTCTACAGGAGAAGGGGTTACTAGCCCATTGCTCCCGGCATTTTAGTCGCCTCATTCGACACGCATGGCTTACGGAGGAAAGATTCTTTTCCACTTCCCCATGGACAATAGAAGAAATAAAGAAGAACTAGAGCTATTTAGAAAAAGGAGAAAAACCTAGATGTATGTATATATATATGCATGTGCATATCTGTGAAGTGTGACCAAAGTGTAAGTAGGAGTAGCAAGATATCCCTGTTATCTAGCGTGTTTATGAGACAGAAAAAGAAACCAGCAATCCTACCATCATGCCAAACAGTTACAGGTTTCTGTTTCACAGTCATCTGGCAGGACGGTAGTACTTCCCTGGGTGGTTGCTGTCTACCAACCTACTACCTATATATATATATATATATATATATATATATATATATATATATATATATATATATATATATATATATATATATATATATATATATATATATAACAAAATATGTCTAAACTATTCATTTATGCACTAGACATTGTAGAGGGTAAAATCAAAGAATATGTGAGTCTCACTAGATGGAAAAATCCCACTCTTGGCAATGCCAAGCAACAAGTGCTTACATTTTGGTCTCTCAACCAATGGGAAGCCAGAAGATGCCATCACCACTTAGCTGAAGAGACTCAGGGAAGGCTTGTGATTGGTCAGAAATAAAGAACGGGAATCTAGATGCGAATCTAGATGCGTGGCGCGAGTAGGATAACAGGCGCAAAGGAGCATGAGTTCATGCACTAGTACACTTACGCCTGCCCGATTAAGGGTTCACTTTATTTTTCCCCTGGGTCAGAAACTCGTTAATCGTACAGTGTAATGCAGACCTGTACTAAATAAATACTGTGTACTGAATATCTCTGGAGTGAGAAAAAGTAAACTTGGAAAAGCACTGAACGAGTTGCAAGCATTGTCGTTGCTCACCCACCTCTATATGAACAGGAATTTACCAAGCAGTGACATTCATTTCCAGCCTTCCAGCACTTTGTGAAATCTTTATTGACTTTCTTATGTGATTAGTGCAAATTATTAATAATGCAAATTTTAAGGTAAATTTTGCATATTAAAAGTTTCGAAGCTTAAAATTAAGAAAAAATGGAGATTTTTTCTTAATTTTAATGTAATAATAATGTAACAATTCAGTGAAAGGCTGAAACGCAGTCCAACTTTCTTCAACTTCCCAGTCCTGTGTTCTACCACTGTACTAGAGGAAGTATTCAGTAGAGACCAGGCCAGAATTTTTTTTTTTTATTGGAGAATTTTTTAACGACAGTACCACACCCTCCATTAAGTAATGGTAAATCTAGATTATTGACAAATGTCTTAGAAAGAACAAAGGCTAGATCTATCATACACTACAGGTTGGTTGAGGTGCTGTTCCTTAAAAACTGTCAGGAGTCTGAAGATTGATGGACCATTTAATCGAAACTCTGCATTTCAGTGATATACGAATATCTTGATGGTCACAAAATTACAGGATTGTATGAGTAACCTGGTTTCATAACATAATATTTTCTTCACTTTAAAAAAATTCAAAAACTATATTGGTGTTTTGAATCTGTGAGCAGCAAGTATCATCATGTCTACAAGTTGCACTGAATTTACCATTCCCCATTAATATATAACTTCTACTACTTCTACTGCTACTATTACTACATCGTACACCAAATCCAGTCATTCCTGGAGTGGAACCACAGTCGATGGCCTCCACTCCAAACCAACAGATACAGATACTAATGCCGGAAAAAAAATCCCCCCCCCCAGTACCAACAATACCACCAGTCCGATGACATTCTTCTTTGCAAATATACAGGGTCTAAAGCCAGCAACAAACAACAAAATACCTTTCATCCGTGGACTGCTTGCAGAGGCAAAGGCAATGTTCGCGGCTTTCACTGAGACCCACATAAAGGATCACTTGGACAACGAAATATGGATCCCAGGTTACAACCTATACAGATGTGACAGAGTGAACAGGCAAAAGGAAGGGGTTGGCCTGTACATTGCAGAGTCACTTGTTTGCACAGAACTGCTAAATGCCTCAAATGATGTAGCGGAAGTTTTAGCAGTAAAGGTCGAGAACCAAAACCTAGTCATTGTGGTAGTCTACAAGCCTCCGGATGCAACATCCCAGAAATTCCAGGAACAGCTGTTAAAAATTGACCACTGTCTGGAAAATCCAGCTCCTGCACCCAACATCTTGCTCCTGGGGGATTTCAACTTAAGGCACCTAAAATGGAGGAATATAGCAAATAATATTGTTGCAGTAATAACACCAGGAGGCAGCTCTGATGAAAACTCACACTCACACAAGCTTTTAAATCTCTGCACAAAATTCAATTTAAACCAGCAAATAATAGAGCCTACTAGACTGGAGAATACACTAGACCTCATCTTCACTAAAAATGATGATCTGATAAGAAATGTCACCATATCAAAAACAATATACTCAGATCACAACATAATTGAGGTTCAGACATGTATGCGTGGAGCCCCAGACCGACATAATGAGACTAGTCACGAGGGAGCATTCACCAAATTCAACTTCAATAACAAAAACATAAAGTGGGATCAAGTAAACCAAGTCCTAACTGATATAAGCTGGGAAGATATACTAAGCAACACAGACCCCAACTTATGCCTAGAACAGATTAACTTGGTGGCACTCTATGTATGCACAAGGCTTATTCCTCTAAGAAAAAGGAGGAGTAGATGTAAAATAGAAAGAGACAGGCGCTCCCTTTACAGGCGACGGAAAAGAATAACAGAGCGGCTAAAAGAGGTAAATATATCTGAAATGCGTAGGGAGACACTGGTCAGAGAAATAGCAAGCATTGAATTCAAGCTAAAGGAATCTTATAGGAGTCAGGAATCGCGGGAAGAACTAAAAGCCATAAATGAAATCGAAAGAAACCCAAAGTATTTCTTCTCCTATACCAAATCAAAGTCGAGAACAACGTCCAGTATTGGGCCCCTACTTAAACAAGATGGGTCCTACACAGATGACAGCAAGGAAATGAGTGAGCTACTCAAGTCCCAATATGACTCAGTTTTTAGCAAGCCGCTAACCAGACTGAGAGTCGAAGATCAAAATGAATTTTTTTATGAGAGAGCCACAAAATTTGGTTAACACAAGCCTATCCGATGTTATCCTGACGCCAAATGACTTCGAACAGGCGATAAATAACATGCCCATGCACTCTGCCTCAGGGCCAGACTCATGGAACTCCGTGTTCATCAAGAACTGCAAGAAGCCCATATCACGAGCCTTTTCCATCCTATGGAGAGAGAGCATGGACACGGGGGTCGTACCACAGTTACTAAAAACAACAGACATAGCCCCACTCCACAAAGGGGGCAGTAAACCAACAGCAAAGAACTACAGACCGATAGCACTAACATCCCATATCATAAAAATCTTTGAAAGGGTCCTAAGAAGCAAGATCACCACCCATCTAGAAACCCATCAGTTACACAGCCCAGGGCAACATGGGTTTAGAACAGGTCGCTCCTGTCTGTCTCAACTATTGGATCACTACGACAAGGTCCTAAATGCACTAGAAGATAAAAAGAATGCAGATGTAATATATACAGACTTTGCAAAAGCTTTCGACAAGTGTGACCATGGCGTAATAGCGCACAAAATGCGTGCTAAAGGAATAACAGGAAAAGTCGGTCGATAAATCTATAATTTCCTCACTAACAGAACACATAGAGTAGTCGTCAACAGAGTAAAGTCCGAGGCAGCTACGGTGAAAAGCTCTGTTCCACAAGGCACAGTACTCGCTCCCATCTTGTTCCTCATCCTCATATCCGACATAGACAAGGATGTCAGCCACAGCACCGTGTCTTCCTTTGCAGATGACACCCGAATCTGCATGACAGTGTCTTCCATTGCAGACACTGCAAGGCTCCAGGCGGACATCAACCGAATCTTTCAGTGGGCTGCAGAAAACAATATGAAGTTCAACGATGAGAAATTTCAATTACTCAGATATGGTAAACATGAGGGAATGAAATCTTCGAAACACCAACATCAAAGACCTGGGAGTGATCATGTCGGAGGATCTCACCTTCAAGGACCATAACATTGTATCAATCGCATCTGCTAGAAAAATGACAGGATGGATAATGAGAACCTTCAAAACTAGGGAGGCCAAGCCCATGATGACACTCTTCAGGTCACTTGTTCTATATAGGCTGGAATATTGCTGCACACTAACAGCACCTTTCAAGGCAGGTGAAATTGCTGACCTAGAAAATGTACAGAGAACCTTCACGGCGCGCATAACGGAGATAAAACACCTCAATTACTGGGAGCGCTTGAGGTTCCTAAAACTGTATTCCCTGGAAAGCAGGCGGGAGAGATACATGATTATATACACCTGGAAAATCCTAGAGGGACTAGTACCGAACTTGCACACGAAAATCACTAGCACGTTAAGAGACCATACAATAAGTGTCAGGGGCCCGAGACTGTTCAACTGCCTCCCAGCATACATAAGGGGGATTACCAACAGACCCCTGGCAGTCTTCAAGCTGGCACTGGACAAGCACCTAAAGTCGGTTCCTGACCAGCCGGGCTGTGGCTCGTACGTTGGTTTGCGTGCAGCCAACAGCAACAGCCTGGTTGATCAGGCTCTGATCCACCAGGAGGCCTGGTCACAGACCGGGCAGCGGGGGCGTTGACCCCCGGAACTCTCTCCAGGTAAACTCCAGGTAAACATCTACTCTTACTAATAATAATAATACTGCTTCTACTACTACTACTACTACTACTACTGTTGCTGCTGCTGCTGCTGCTGCTGCTGCTACTGCTACTACTATTACTACAACTACTCTTACTACTAATAATAATACTGCTTCTACTACTACTACTACTGTTGTTGCTGTTGCTGCTGCTGCTGCTGCTGCTGCTGCTGCTGCTGCTGCTGCTGCTGCTGCTGCTGCTGCTGCTGCTACATCTACAACTATTACTACTACTACTACTACTACTACTACTACTACTACTACTACTACTACTGCTGCTGCTGCTGCTGCTGCTACATCTACAACTATTACTACTACTACTACTACTACTACTACTACTACTACTACTACTGCTGCTGCTACTGCTACTACTATTACACAGCTACCTCTTGCTACTAATAATGGCTGCCTACCCTGCTACCTACTACTGTTGGTTGCTTGCAGCGCAACTTGCCTGCTCCTGCCAGCAGGCCAGCGGCGGCCAGCCAGCCAGCCTGGCTGCTGCTGCTTGCTGCTACTTATTTTCTACTGCTACTGCTGCTACTACTGCTGCTACCACTACCTACTGCAGCTAACTAACCAGCAACGCTTGCCTGCTTACTACTATTGCCTACCAGCTACACTGCAGCAATAGTAATGCGTTGGCTGATGCACCACTTGCTACTGCTGCTACCTGCGTACTACTATTACTACAGCCTACTCCTACTACTAGAGCCAATAGGTGCTGCTACCCGGCTGCTACTACTACCTTACTGCTGCCATAAAGCTGTGATCACTGCTGCCACTGACTGCTCACTACCTGTCAGCTGCCCAATTAATGCACAAGCTATACTATTGCTGTTAACATTTGCTACTACTATTACTTGCACCAACTGCTCTACCTACTACCTACTAATAAATGCTGCTACTACTGCTACTACCAACCCAACCTTGCTACTACTGTTTACTATTTCAACCTGATTCACAACTGCGAATATTAATGGCTAATACCAGTACTGGCTTGCTACTACTGCACACTGCTACACTAATACTATACTGCTACTACTGCTAAATGCTGCTGCTAGCTGCTCTGCTACAGTGCTGCCCTGGTAACTACTACTGCTACTACCTTGCTCCTGTGCTGCTTGCACTCGCTGCTACTACTGCTACTGCTGCTGCCTGCCTGCTACTGCTGCTACTGCTACTGCCTACTAACAATGAATGTAACGTCTGCCCATTCTGCTGCTGCTTGCCCAACATTTGCTAGCTGCTGCTACTTACTGCTACTGCTGCTTGCTTCACTGCTACTGCTGCCTGCTGCTGCGCCTGCTGCTGCCTTGCTGCACTGCTTGCTTTGCTACTGTTGCCTGCTACTGCTACGGCTGCTGGCTGCTGCTGCTGCTGCTAACCTACTGCTACTGCTTACTGCTGCTGCCCAGCAGCAGGCAGCAGCAACACTTGCTGCTAACCCAGCTAGCTACTGCTACTGCTTGCTGGTAGCTGGCTGCCTACTGCTGCTAATCAGTGGCTACTGCCTACTGTTGCAGGTAGTGACAGAACCTGCTTACTGCTGCTTGGGGCTGCTTGCAGCAGCTGGCTTGCTACTGCCTTGCTGATACTGCTGGCGACTGCCACCGCTAGCAACACCTTGCTATACCGCTAACTACTGCTGCTGCTGTACTGCTGTCTGCACTGCTTGCAGTCTGCTGCTGCTGCTGCTGCTGCAGGCTGCTGCTGCTGCTGCTGCCCAACACTTGGCTAACATGTGCTGCTGCTGCTGCTGCAAACACTGCCTGCTGCCTTACTTAACAAGGCAGCTGCTAACAACGCTGCCGGCTGCTGCTGCTGCAAGCTGCGCTGACTGCAGCTGCTGCTGCTTGCTGGCCTGGCCTGCCTTGCTGCCGGTGCTGCTGCTGCTGGCTGCTGCTGCTACTGCTGCTGCTGGCTGCTGCTGACAACGCTGCCTGCTGCTGCCAGACTGGCCCAGCGTTTAACGCAGCAGCAGGCAGCAGCTGCGGCTGCTGGCTGGCTGCAACAGCAGCCAGCGGCGGCTGCTGCGTAGCATGCGGCAGCCGGCCTGCGCTAGGCAACCTGCTGCTGCTGCCCTAACATGACTAACGGACAAGGCCTTTGCTGTAACTGCTGCATACTGCAACATACTGCCAGCAGCTAACTGGCTGACAGCCAGCAGCCAGCTTAACTGCAGCGCTGCGGCTGGCTGCTGCTCATAGCATGGTCTGCTTGGCTGCTTGCTTGCTGCTGCTGCTGCTTGCTAACATGCTTGCAGCTGGCAGCACCCGACTGCTGCCTTGCTGCTAACAGCAGCAGCAGCAGGCTGCCACTGCCTTGCTGCTGCTGCTGCACCAGCCTGGCTGCCTCCTGCTGCTGCTAGCTGCTGCACACTGCTGCTGCTGCTGTCCTGCTTGCCACCTGCTGCTGTAACACCTGCAGGCTGCTGCTGCTGCTGCAGCTGCTTGCTATAACATACTCACTGCTGCTAAGCCACTAACACTGCTACTGCTATACCCAGCTGCTGCTGCTGCACACCCATCACTGCTACTGCTACTGTCTGATTGGCCAGTTGGTAGCTAGCTGCTGCTGCTCTGCTGCTGCTAATGTAATGGTGGCTGGTTGCTGGTACTACAGGCTGCTACTTGGCTGCTGCTGCTCACTGCTGCTACTGCCCAGCTGTTGTGCTGCTGGCAACACGTACTGCTACTGGCAACAAGCGACTACTGCTGCTGCTGGCTGCTACTGCTGCTGCCACTGCTGCTACTGCTGCCTATGCTGCTTGCTACTGCTTGATGCTGCTGCCATGCTGCTGGCCACCACTGCTGCCTGCTGCACAGGCTGACTGCTGCTGCTGCTGTTGTACTACTGCTAGCTAACATTGCTGCTTGCTGGCAGCAACAGCCTTGCTGCTGCCTGCTGCTGCTGCTACTGCACCAACACTGCTGCTTAACCTGCTGCTGCTACCTGGCTACTGCCAATACTGCTGCTGCTGCACCTTGCTGCTGCTGCTGCTGCTACGTACTGCCAGCTGCTGCTGCTGCTGCTGGACTGCTTGTGCTGCTACTGCTATGCTGCTTGCTGCCGCTGCCGCCGCCGTCGCCGCCGCCGCAGATTGACCCTAAAAAGAAGAAAGACTTTCACCATCACTCACTCATTCACTGTCTTGCCAGTGGCGTGTCGATACTACAGTTCAAAGTTGGAACATATCTCCACCCTTCATTCAGAGTGCAGACACTGTACTTCCCAACTCCAGAACTCAAGTCCGGTTAACCGGTTTCCCCGAATCCCTGCATAAATGTTACCTTGCTCACACTCCAACAATACGTCAGGCCATAAAAAGCATTTACCTGCACTCACTTCTGTCTAGCACGCTCAGGCACACAAAACCTTCTTTGCCCCCTTCCTCCAGCCTTTCCTAGGATGACCCCCCCCCCCTCGCCTCCCTTCCACTACAAATTTATACGCCTTCTATGTCCGAACCATCTTAACAACCCCTCCTCAGCCCTTTGGATGATACTTTTAGTAACCCCACACCTCCTTCTAATCTTCAAGTTATGGATAACATTCACACTGCATATTGCCCTCACTCACGACATCTCCACTGCCTCCAGCCTTCTCCTTCTTGCAACATTCACCACTCATGACTCGCTTCAATATAAAAGTGTTGGTACCACTATACTCTCATATATTTCCATCTTTGCTTCTGCAGATTACTTTCGTTGTCTCCACAGACTCCTCAGTGCACCACTCACCTTTTTCTCTCATCATTTCTATGGTTCACCTCGTCTTTTATAGACCATCTGCTGACAAGTCCACTTCCAAATATATGAATACATTCACGTCCTCCATACTCCCTCCCTCTTATCTGATATCCACTTTTATTTTTTTCTGTTATCCTATTCACTTTCCTCTTTCCTATGCCCCCTTTTAATTTTCTTCTTCTACATATCCTACCAACCTCATCCACCAACCTCTGCAACTTCTCTTCAGAATCTCCCAAAAGTACAGTGTCATTAGCAAAAAGCATCTGTGACAACTCCCACTCTGTGTTAGATTCTTTTATATTTTCATCTCTCATCCCTGTCTAAAGCCTAGATTTTCTGTGAAATAATTTCTCTTTCTCATACGTACTTTAGCCTCACTATCCTCATAAAAATTCTTTACTGCTTTCAGTAACCTACCACAATGTTTCCCTATCCACCCTTTCTTATACCTTCTCCAGTTCCGCAAGTGCAACGAAATCTTTTTACGCGTATCTAAATACTTTTCACTTACATGCTTCACTGTAAACCTTTGATCTACACACCCCCTACCCTTCCTAAAGCCTCCTTGCTCATCTGCAATCCTGCTTTCTGTCTTACTTTTAATTCTTTCAATATAAACTCTACCACACACTTTACTAGGTATACTCAATAGACTTATTCCTCTATGCATTTTTTACACTCTCTTTTGACCTTTTGCCTTTATACAAGGAACTATACATGCTTCCCACAAATCCCTAGGCACCTTACCTTCTTTCATACATTTATTAAATAAAAGCACCAGCCATTTCAAAACTATATAACCACCTGCTTTTGGCATTTCTGCCTTGATCCCACTACCTCACACATGTCCCTCATATTTACATTTGGCTCTTCCTCACTCCTACAAGGTGTTATACCTCCCTGGTCAATATACGAAATCACAGCCTCCCTATTTTTTGTCAACACTTAACAGTTCCTCAAAATATTCCCTCCATTTTCCTGATACTTCCAACTCTCCACCTAATACCAACACCACCCAAACCACCCCAAAAAAACCACCTCTCCACCCCACCAGCACCACCACCACCAACAACAACAACAGCAACAGCAACAACAATAAGAACAACAGCAGTAACATCAGCAATATCAGCAACAACAACAACATCAATATCAACATCAGCAACAACAACAACAACAACAGCAATACCTACAACAACAACAACAACAGCATCAACAATAATTACCGCATATTACACATTGAAAGGTTGAACAGTGTAATTAAGTCAAGATTCGCTTTAACTTCTGTTTTCCTAAGGAAAACAACAATTTTTTCTATATTTATTTTCATTTGGAACAGATGCTGAACTAGTGCCCCTTGGAAAAGTACATAACAAAAAACACAACTAAGTTTACAGTAGAAACTAATTTAGAAGTACCATTACGACAGTAAAGAGATGAATTGTTTTCATTTAACAAATGCATCTGAACGTGCAACTGTATTCTACAGTAGGATCTATAGATCTCAATTACCATTAATTAGAGTCTTGATGATGGTGAAAATGTCCAGATCCAGGTAATTAAAGCTTCTCTCCACTTCAACACCTGTCATGTTAGAGATGCGCAAACGTCGCGTTTCAACACTCAAGTCCATCTATTTGGTTTCCCTGAGTCTCATTATAAATGTTTCTTTGCTCACATTCCATCAACACTTCAGCTCATGAAAACTACATTTCTCCACTCATTCTGAACCACTGTGCTTATTTATCTTCTTGCTCCAGCTATTCTTGGGATGACTTCAACTACCTTCTCCAGATTTATACATCCTCTAAATGTTCATCCCACCTCAATAACCTCTTAACAGCCATCTGGGTGTAAAGTTCGTTTTTTATTTTGTTGTTGCAGAGTGAAGTTCAGGCTCTCGTTTCCGTTCTTCGAAAAAGTGGTGTTGACAGTAATAAGCCAGCTGTCAGTATGCCCCAGTCACCTGGCTCTCCCAACACTCCAGGCACTCCCTCCACTCCATTGTCTTCCAGAGTAAGCAACGACTCCATTCTACCTCCCAATCCCTCTCGTCATGCACTCTCCACACTCATTCTGGTCACAGTCTATGCCCGAGACATAATGCGAGACCTCATTAACCGTGCTGTTAGTGATGAAGACTCATTTACCTGGCTTTCTCAACTCAGGTAAGCTAATTACTCCAGAAGACAGTAGCTGTGTTCATAGATAATATTTGATAAACGGAACGAATTGTTTCGTGAAGTATAATTCTCGGAAGTATAATATTTGCCCTTCCACAGTTACCAGTTTTTTTTTAGCTCCATTTTCACCTCCGTCTCATTGATCTTATGGTGAATATTGTTTACCATTCTTTAGTTATATTATTTTCATTGTACATACTATTATTTTGAGAACAAATATTCCTATTTCTAACATAGGTATCAAGTTAATGCAGGACTTAATGCTCACCTTGTCCTCTTCAATACTCTGGAGAGACTGGCCGCTCTCTTTCTGACAAACTTGAGGAACACAAGAAAAGTTTAGTCTTTCCGATACCAATAATGCCATTTTCTGTCATGTTAGAGATCCCAGTCATCCTACTGACTGGTCCTCTGCCAAAACTCTCTATCCTACTTCTAGCCTTCACAGCCGTTGTCTTGGTAAAGCAACCCTTATACACAGCTTTTCCAATATGAATTTTACTCTTGGCCTTGTCTTTGTTGATGCCTTCCTTTGTCCTTACATTGTCTAAAGTTCCAAACTTCAAAAGGATGGCAATGTACCAGTGAGACAGGTCTCATAAGGAACCTCTCTCAGCTCAACTGGATCTCGGTTGCTGGGGAAAAATACTAGGTCAGGATGTATATCCTTTGAGGTGCTTCAGGTTCCACAGATACAGTCACCTAAGTGCCAGACGTCAATTTAAAGATGTGTGTGGTATCTGCAACGGGTCTCACCCAGCCAAAGACTGTTTGGATAAACCAAAAAAGAGGAGAGGTGTCCAAACTTCGGCACGAAGCATCATGCCTGGAACCTGCACTGTCCAGAGAGGCTCCGTCACGTCAAGGCATCATGAAAACACCCCAGTTGTCCAGTCTCCAACGCCACATAGAGCTCTTACCATTGAGCAGCAGCCTCGTCCAGAGGAGGCTATAGTAACACAATGTGTCTGACAAGGACTTATAATTCCATTTGTTAAATGTTAGTGCACGAAGCACTGAGGTAGCATTGCTATGGGAGAAGTATGGGAGTCCGTTGACGTACTTAGTAATTCACTCTCACATCTGATCAGCTGGAAAAAGATAGATCAAATGTTCTTAACTTATTTTGGGTCACAGTTGGTCCTCGTCTCTACGCCTCGCTCCTTCCTGTATTTGAAATCATAAATGAAAAAATGAAAAATGTCCTCTTTATTTAAATTGGAAAATTAGGAAACTAGTTTTCATTCTTATAATTACTGTTGTTAAGAGCAAATACACAATACATATATATTTTTGCTCTGGGTTCTCGATTATCCTTGAAACATACTGAGGTGCTCCCTAGGACGCCAACAACCCAGGTTAACATCCCCTGGGGTAGATCAATTGTCATTAAACACTTACAGTACTCTGAGTCAACACCTACCCTGAGTCAGTACCGACCCTGAGTAAACACTTTATACCGGAGTCAACACCTACCTAGAGTCAATATCATTGTCTTCACACTTATTGCACATATTTATCTGTCAGTAAAGAGGTACCTGGCTACTAGTCAGGTGTTGTGGGTGGTATCCTGGATGGGTGGTATCCTGGACGGGTGGTATCCTGGACGGGTGGTATCCTGGACGGGTGGTATCCTGGACGGGTGGTATCCTGGACGGGTGGTATCCTGGACGGGTGGTATCCTGGACGGGTGGTATCCTGGACGGGTGGTATCCTGGACGGGTGGTATCCTGGACGGGTGGTATCCTGGACGGGTGGTATCCTGGACGGGTGGTATCCTGGACGGGTGGTATCCTGGACGGGTGGTATCCTGGACGGGTGGTATCCTGGACGGGTGGTATCCTGGACGGGTGGAATCCTGGACGGGTGGTATCCTGGACGGGTGGTATCCTGGACGGGTGGTATCCTGGACGGGTGGTATCCTGGACGGGTGGTATCCTGGACGGGTGGTATCCTGGACGGGTGGTATCCTGGACGAGTGGTATCCTGGACGGGTGGTATCCTGGACGGGTGGTATCCTGGACGGGTGGTATCCTGGACGGGTGGTATCCTGGACGGGTGGTATCCTGGACGGGTGGTATCCTGGACGGGTGGTATCCTGGACGGGTGGTATCCTGGACGGGTGGTGTCCTGGACGGGTGGTATCCTGGACGGGTGGTATCCTGGACGGGTGGTATCCTGGACGGGTGGTATCCTGGACGGGTGGTATCCTGGACGGGTGGTATCCTGGACGGGTGGTATCCTGGACGGGTGGTATCCTGGACGGGTGGTATCCTGGACGGGTGGTATCCTGGACGGGTGGTATCCTGGACGGGTGGTATCCTGGACGGGTGGTATCCTGGACGAGTGGTATCCTGGACGGGTGGTATCCTGGACGGGTGGTATCCTGGACGGGTGGTATCCTGGACGGGTGGTATCCTGGACGGGTGGTATCCTGGACAGGTGGTATCCTGGACAGGTGGTATCCTGGACGGGTGATATCCTGGACAGGTGGTATCCTGGACGGGTGGTATCCTGGACAGGTGGTATCCTGGACGGGTGGTATCCTGGACGGGTGGTATCCTGGACGGGTGGTATCCTGGACGAGTGGTATCCTGGACAGGTGGTATCCTGGACGGGTGGTATCCTGGACAGGTGGTATCCTGGACAGGTGGTATCCTGGACGGGTGGTATCCTGGACGGGTGGTATCCTGGACAGGTGGTATCCTGGACGGGTGGTATCCTGGACAGGTGGTATCCTGGACGGGTGGTATCCTGGACAGGTGGTATCCTGGACAGGTGGTATCCTGGACAGGTGGTATCCTGGACAGGTGGTATCCTGGACGGGTGGTATCCTGGACAGGTGGTATCCTGGACGGGTGGTATCCTGGACGGGTGGTATCCTGGACGGGTGGTATCCTGGACGGGTGGTATCCTGGACAGGTGGTATCCTGGACGGGTGGTATCCTGGACGGGTGGTATCCTGGACGGGTGGTATCCTGGACAGGTGGTATCCTGGACAGGTGGTATCCTGGACGGGTGGTATCCTGGACAGGTGGTATCCTGGACAGGTGGTATCCTGGACGGGTGGTATCCTGGACGGGTGGTATCCTGGACAGGTGGTATCCTGGACGGGTGGTATCCTGGACGGGTGGAAGTAAACATTAGATAGAACTTGGCTTTGAAATTTGCTGAGGTAGAATTTTTACTGTAAACTTCTAAATAAAATTATATAAAAATAAATTTAAATTCCTTTTACGATATATAAAATCATAATATAATAATAATATGTTGCGTCAGATGTTATCTGAACGAGGATGAGATTGATGCCAAGATGCTGTACTCTTGTCTTCCCTGGGGCTGGGAGTACGTGGGAGCAGCGGGACGCCTGGTGGTCACGCCACTCACCTGTCGTGCCCAACATGCACTGGTAACTGCCTTCCATGCCCACCTGGGAGGTGCACCCGAGGGCCCCGCTGGCACTGGCAAGACGGAAACAGTCAAGGTATGGACCAGTTAGCCAGTGTCAATTAAAGTATAAATCCCTCGCTTTGTTGGACCTCATTTCATTGGAACTAGCTGTATTGAGCCTCTGATTATTTGACCTCGCTTTAATAGACCTCGCTTTAATGGACCTCGAATTATTGGACCTTGCTTTATTGGACCTCGAATTATTGGAACTCGCTTTATTAATGAACCTTGATTTATGAGCCAGGTTCAATGAGTATTAATTTAATGGACTTCAATTTAAATGACTTGAATATACTGATCCTCGAGTTACTGGGCCTTGATACAGTGAACCTTGAATTTAAAACCCATGTTTAAATGGAACATAATGGACCTGAACTTCTAGGGAGAAGGCTTAAAGCTTTTCATTTCATCCCCTGCATGCATCAGCCTTACAAGAGATTTTTAACAATGCAAGGCTGATGCATGCAGGGGATGAGATGAAAAGCTGTAAGCCTTCTCCCTGAAAGCTGGCTGCCTTGGACCAAAGCCTAGCGCAAGCTGGACTCCAAGGTACTGGTCCAGTGTGGTGAGTTTGGTATAGCACTGCGTACCTTGTTCCAAGGTTCGTAGATTCGAGTCTCCTTCAGCCAGAGATCAGTGTTTGTGTATATTTCGCCTGCTCTCGCGAATTCCTTGCATATGTATATATATGTGTGTGTGTATTTATGTATATATATATTTATGTATATACATATATATATATATATATATATGTGTATATATGTATTTATGTATATATATATATATATATATATATATATATATATATATATATATATATATATATATATATATATATATATATATATATATATATCTTCATGGGGAAGTGGAACAGAATTATTCCTCCGTAAGCCATACGTGTTGTAAGAGGCGACTAAAATGCCGGGAGCAAGGGGCTAGTAACCCCTTCTCCCGTATGAATTACTAAATTTAAAAGAGAAACTTTCGTTTTTCTTTTTGGGCCACCCTGCCTCGGTGGGATATGGCCGGTGTGTTGAAAGAAAGAAATATATATATATACAGTGGACCCCCGCATAGCGAACTTAATCCGTGCAAGAGGGCTGGTCGTTATGCGAAATGTTCGCTATGCGAATTAATTTTCCCCATAAGAAATAATGGAAATAAAATTAATCCGTGCAAGACACCCAAAAGTATGAAAAAAAAATTTTTTTACCACAAAAAAATGTTAATTTTAGTACACACAAACTGAAAAAGGCATGCAGAATTACATGACACTTACTTTTATTGAAGATCTGGTGATGATTGATGGGATGGGAGGAGGGGAGAGAGAGTGTTAGTGTTTAGAAGGGGAATCCCCTTCCATTAGGACTTGAGGTAGCAAGTCCTTTTCCGGGGTTACTTCCCTTCTTCTTTTAATGCCACTAGGACCAGCTTCAGAGTCACTGGACCTCTGTCGCACAACAAATCTGTCCATAGAGCTCTGTACCTCCCGTTCCTTTACGATTTGTCTAAAATGGGCCATAACATTGTCATTGAAATAGTCACCAGCACGGCTTGCAACAGCTGTGTCAGGGTGATTTTCATCCATAAAGGTTTGCAGTTCAACCCACTGTGCACACATTTCCTTAATTTTTGAAGTAGGCACAATGGATTCCACAACTGGCATAGGCTTCTCAGGGTTAGCCCCAAACCCTTCAAAATCTTTCTTAATTTCCATACTAATTCTCACCCTTTTTACCACAGGGTTGGCACTAGAAGCTTTCTTGGGGCCCATGGTCACTTATTTTCCAGAAACAGCACCGAAAACACTGTAATAATACGAAATATTCCGAGTGTATGCTTGAATGTTACCGCGGAGGCTGGCTGGTAAACAATGGGACGGGCGGCACATGTGAGGCTGGCTGAGGCCGCACATTGGACGCGTCTCGGACGAAGTTCGCTGAGCGGGTTTTTGTCTACTATGCGGGGCAAAATTTTGGCGAACAAAGCGTTCGCTATGCGGATTGTTCGCTATGCGATGCGTTCGCTATGCGGGGGTCCACTGTATATATATATATATATATATATATATATATATATATATATATATATATCTGTGTGTATATATATATATATATATATATATACATATATATATATATATATATATATATATATATATATATATATATATATATATATATATATATATATATATATATACATATATATATATATATATACATATATATATACATATATATATATATATATATATATATATATATATATATATATATATATATATATATATATATATATATATATATATATATATATATATATATATATACATATATAAAAGAGTAATGTGATGAGGGAATCAAATTATTTAGATAAAGAAAAATTGGATATCATATTGGAGAGGATTATGAAGGAAGTGAATGTTTTCAGATATTTGGGAGTTGACGTGTCAGTGGATGGATTTATGAAGGACGAGGTTAACCGTTTAGGTATATGAGGAGACAAAAAAACGTTATCTATGGAGGCAAAGAAGGGAATGTATGAAAGTATGGTGGTACCAACACTCTTATATGGGTGTCCTGTCTAAGGGCAATGTGTGGTGTAAATATTATGCAGAAAATTCGGAGTGTGGAAATTAGGAGAAAGTGTGGAGTTAATAAAAGCATTAGTCAGAGGGCAGAAGAGGGGTTGTTGAGGTGGTTTGGTCATTTAGAGAGAATGGATCAAAGTAGAATGACATGAAGAGTGCATAAATCTGCAAGGGAAGGAAGGCGTGTTAGCGGTCGTCCTCGAAAAGGTTGAAGGGAGGGGGTAAAGGAGGTTTTGTGGGCGAGGGGCTTGGACTTCCAGCAAGCATGCATGAGCATGTTAGGTAGGAGTGAATGGAGACGAATGATATATAGGACCTGATGAACTGTTGGATTGTGAGCAAGTAATATTTAGTGAAGGGATTCAGGGAAACCGGTTATTTTCATATAGTCGGACTTGAGTCCTGGAAATGGGAAGTACAATGCCTGCACTTTAAAGGAGGGGTTTGGGATATTGGCAGTTTTGAGGGATATGTTGTGTATCTTTATACGTATATGCTTCTAAACTGTTGTATTCTGAGCACCTCTGCAAAAACAGTGATAATGTGTGAGTGTGGTGAAAGTGTTGAATGATAAGAATGGTACATTAATTATTACGTTCTGAACCCATACTGCTTCAGGAATGACACCTTTTATTCCAGGTAACCAAGACTAAGAATCACCCTCTACTATTCCTTTTTCATGTTTTGAGGTAAAGGAGGCTGTTCTTTCTCGGATGGTGTAGCCACTGAATTACTTCTTTTTATTAATATTGGTAAAATTACTGACAATACATTAAGTAAAAGGACACTTGCATCCTTTTGCCTGAAATACTTCTTGTTACCTGAATCATTTCAGCCAAAGTAATTCTTGTATTGGGGCGGTGCCGGTGGTAGGCAAGTGAAAAATTGTCTGAAACCACCCAAAAAGTCCATTAGCCACAGAAACAGTACTGCTACTTCTACTACTACTAATAATACTAATAAATGCTGTTTTAAGACTGACTCCTTAAGCCTCCTCTTCCAACCAGATCGCCACATTAAAGCACCTCCTATATGCAAGTTCTGGTGATGCCCCTGATTCCAGACTTTAAAACTAGTTAATACTAGTGAGTTCATTCTTTTTGCTGATGATTCAGCATCAATATTTCAGGCTCGTTATAAGTGCTAATCGTAAGTGCGGTATAAAATCTTCTTCAGTTAGCCAGGACGTCCAAACTTTTCCCAGGACAACATGGATTTTCTTGTTTACTTAGATAATAGCAACAGCCTGGTTAAACAGGCATACAATAAATGTCTGACCAGAAGGCTGGTTGCCTTTTGGGAGGACTTTTGTTTTCTGTTTACCTTGTACGAGTAGCTAAGCTGACAGCTCACACTGGAAAGCTCACCACTCTCATCTTATTGTGATGTGAAAGTTTATATGTTGAAGTGAAAGGGAGGTGATTTTCTTAGCCAAACGCTTTTTACACTTGCAATAATTATTCACTGGGCAAGCTAAATTGGAATACTGCTGTACACTAACTGCCACCTTCAAGGTAGGCGAAATCGCTGACCTGAAGAGTATACAAAGAACTTTCACGGCACACATAAGTACGATAAAGCATTTAAATTACTGGGAACAGTTGAATTTGTATTCCCTGGAAAGCAGGCGAGAAAGATGCATGATAATATATACTTGAAAAATCCAAGAGGGATTAGTACCAAACTTGCACGCAAAAATCACTCCCAATGAAAGCAAAAGACTCAACTAGATATGCAACGTTGTTAGGTAAGACACATATGCAACAGTTAGGTATCTTTATTTCGAAACGTTTCGTCTACACAGTAGGCTTCTTCAGTCGAGTACAGAAAAGTTGATAGAAGCAGAAGAGACTTGAAGACGATTTAATCAGTCCATCACCCTTGAAGTTTTTGAGGTGGTCAGTCCCTCAGTCTGGAGAAGAGTATTGTTCCATAGTCTGAAACAATATGGAGTTGAAGTGACAGGATGGAGCCTTATATACAACCAGGAGAAGTAAGAATGTAGTGGTTGGGAGGTCACATCACTCTCAAATCCAGCCATTCTCACTAGTAGAAGTTGTCAAAGTTGATTTCAGGTCTGTACCAAGATACCCTTTCTGTACTCGCCTAGCTGTTGCATATGTGTCTTACCTAACAGCCTGTCTGTATTTTATACCATTTTAATGTTCAAGATATGCAACATTCTCCCAGTGAAAAGCAGGGGCGTCACGAATACATTGAGAGACAACACAATAGGTGTCAGGGGCCCAAGACTGTTCAACTACCTCCCAGCATACATAAGGGGGATTACCAATAGACCCCTGGCTGTATTCAGTAAGACACTGGACAGGAACCTAAAGTCAGTAACTGACCATCTAGGCTGCAGTTCATACGTCAGTTTGCATGCAGTCTGCAGTAACAGCCGGGTTGATCAGACCATGATCCACCAGGAGGCCTGGTTTCAGACCGAGCTAGTGACGTTGACCCCCGAAACCCTCTCCAGGTATACTCCAGGTATGCATGTGAGGAATATTATATTAATTTTATTTTCCTACTGAATGATATAAATACTTCTGCTTAGCTGTCACTGTCTGTATTATAATGATAAATTAATGAATAAATTTTCTGCTTATCTTCTAACTGTTGTTTTCTTCATTCAGATGCCTCGTACTGGTGCGAATAGGGCAGGTGACCTTGGCATTACAGAAGTGTCGCATAACTGCTATGGTTAGAAAGGTATATCACCTATATTTTGGATGCAAGATTGGTGAAGAGGATAAGAGCAGGATGATGAACATCAGTGGCAACTCTGTGGTGACTTAAAGGTTTGCTCTTGTGATGGGCTTGCAGGGCAGATACACCAAGTACTGCTTGCTGCCTTCTGTGTGAATGGGACAGCCGTGCAAGAGGTTCCCACTACATCAGGAGAGACTGGTCACCTCGTCAATCATTGGAGCCTGGGATGAAAAATGTTCAACATCAACCTCTCATTGAACCAACATTACCTTTGTAAATTGTGAGTTCATTACCTCTGTAACTTGCTCAGCTATCAAAACTTTGGAGTCCAGTCCCTGGACCAATTATGTACCTCTGTAATCTTTTGACTACCGCCCACAGGATGGGTATGGGGTGCATAATAAACATATTAAACTAACAACTAACTCATTGAACCAAACAAAATTTTGCTGCTACACATATAACTGGGGTTCATGAAAAACATTGTAAAAGCTATGGGCAAATCCGGTCAAGGATTCAAGTATTTAACATCAAAATTCCCCTCACTGAGCGATGCTAAGATAAGAGAGGGAGTCTCCAATGGTCCTCAGATTCGAGAGCTTCTTAAAGACGGTAACTTTGAATCAAACCTTCATGGGGAGGAGAAAGATGCTTGGGAAGCATTCAAGTTAGTGGTGAAGGAATTTCTCAGAAACAGAAGAGAAGGCAACTATGAAGAATTGGTGGAAAACCTCATCAAGGCTTACAAGAACATAGGATGTAACATGCCACTTAAAATCCACTTTTTGGACTCACATTTAGACTTTTTTTCTCAGCGAACTGTGAAGCAATTAATGACGAACATAGTGAAAGGTTTCACCAAGATATTTCAACCATTGAAAAATGGTACCAGGGCAAATGGGGCACAAGAATGCTTACAGACTATTGCAGGGCATTGGCAAGAGATGATTCTTCAGCCCACTATAAGCGTCAAGCAAAAAGGCAGAGAGTAGACAGTTTAAGACATACTGACACATATTGTACGTTATAATGAAATAATTAAATATTATATTACATGTCTCGTATCTTTAAACCTATAACCATTAAACATTTTTTCAAGGTGATATTTGGATTCACTGCATGAAGATACATAAGAATTAACTAATTTCATTTCAGAAGCACACAACTTTTCAAAAATTGTTGACCAGTGTAATTAATATCTACCTCACTTGGTGGCAGTGATTGTATTAATTTTGAGTGATTCACCATTGGTATGAGGCTTCACTTGTATGATATAATGTTGAAAGAGAGATTGTTGTCTGTCTTCCTTTGTTTCAAGTTAATTAAATTCAGTTGAAGTTTTCTTTTGTTTTCTGACTACTAATTGACAACGTGAGGTTGTAATTTGTTCCCTCACTGAAGATGTGCCTTAGTTAATTCATCAATTTCATTAAGCATTTGGAGACTAAAGCGAGAGGAACTCCACTAAAGATGAACTTACTCTCTACAATTCTTCCATACCTTTACCTGGCTTCTGACACGAGAGTGTCGTAGCTGACTCATGGAATTAAGAGCACTTATGACTGGTAGGGAATCATGTACATTGATGTGACAAATGTAGAGGCATTTCACTGTTTGAAAAATAATTAACAGGTTTCTTGATTTATGTTTTTTTCCCTGAGATAAGGCATCATTTTCTTGCAGGACCTGGCTCGCTCACTGGCTATGAATTGCCTGGTATTCAATTGTTCTGATGACTTAGACTTCATTGCCATGGGAAAGTTCTTCACTGGAGTTGCAGCATCTGGCAGTTGGGCTTGTTTTGACGAGTTCAACAGACTTGAGGTTAGTTACTTACATTTTAACTTATAAGAAGGTGCTTGTGAGTTATATCTGAGCAGCACTAAATGCTCAATACCGCCTTAGCTTTTTTTGTTGTAAATATTTCACTCTAAATAACGGTACCAGCACTGTTACATGTCAGGCATGGGTTGTAAGCGTTGGTTAGGAGCAGGTTGGAGGTAGTATAGCTATCACGTTTGAAGGATGTGAGTGGTGTGAATATTTTGAAGAGATTTCAGTAGAGTGGAGATTAGATGTGGGGTTACCGACAGTATTCAGTGAGCTGAGGAAGGGTTTTTGAGGCCATGGGATGACTAGGAGGATGTATAAAGCAGAGTTAGAAGGAAGGAGAGGTTGTGGTTGAAACATCTAACACCACAGTGAGTTGGAACATCTAACATCAGGGTTGGAACATCTAACATCACAGTGAGTGAGGTGAAGTGTTTTTTGTGACTTGATGTGCTGCTGGAGTGTGAGTACAGTAACATTTATGTACTGATTCAGGGAAACCGATCAGCAAGACTTAGAGTCCTGGAGGTGGAAGCTAAGTCATTGTACTGAGGATGTTGCAGTTTGAAGGGTCATCCGACCTGTGATGTCTGCATGTATCTGGTAATTTGCTATGAATGAATGATGGTAAGCGTCTTCTCTTATCTTGGGTCATCTGCCTCGACAGGAGATGTCTAGTATATTAAAAATGATGATGCTGGGAACCAGTAGACGGTTTTGGGGGTCACTATCCCTATAAACTAGTCCCAGACAAGGCCTCCCAGCTGCTGATATGATCAACCAGGTTACTGGTGCTATCAGACATGGCCTTCCAGCTGCTGATATGATTAACCAGGTTGCTGGTGCTAGCAGAACACAGACCATCATATGCACCACAGCTCGGCTGATCAGGAACTGACTCAAGAAGCTTGAAGCCAGCTAAGAATATACTGATATGTCCCTTTATGTAGGAAGGTTGTTGAAGTGTTTTGGTCACCTTACACTTTTTGTATTATTTCTTAGTATACACTTTGCACTTTTGCTTATCATTGGATGTTTTACTCACTGTATGCACAGACTCTTAATTTCATAAGGGCAATTTCTGTTTGCAGATTTGGGATTAATCCTTTAAAATATTCATGTGTAAAATATGATGCATTTTTTTTAATCTACTTCCAAGAAGCACAATTCAATGCCTTTCACGCATTCCAAGTTAGTAAGACACATAAACAATAATTAGGCATCTTTATTCCGAAACATTTCGCCTACACAGTAGGTTTCTTCAGTCGAGTACAGAAAGTAGGCAGGAACAGTAGAGATGTGAAGACGATGTAGTCAGTCCATAACTCTCGAAGACATATAGAGGTTGTCAGTCTGGTGGTCAGTATATAATTCTCCACACTCGCTTAAGCTTCATATTGTTTCAGACTATGGAACAAAACTCTTCTCCAGGCTGAGGGACTGACAGCCTCTAAATTACTTCTTCAAGGGTGATGGACTGATTACTTCGTCTTCACATCTGTACTGCTCCTACCAACTTTCTGTACTCGACTGAAGAAGCCTACTGTGTAGACGAAACTTTTCGGAATAAAGCTGCCTAAATGTTGCTTACATGTCTTGTTAGGTAAGACACATAGGTATCTTTATTTCGAAATGTTTTGCTTACACAGTAAATGTGGGGCTGATAGTGCTGTCTTGGTAAACAGTAATGGTGAAGCTGGAGGTGCTGTCCTGGGAGACAGTAATGGTGAAGCTGGAGGTGCTGTCCTGGGAGACAGTAATGGTGAAGCTGGAGGTGCTGTCCTGGGAGACAGTAATGGTGAAGCTGGAGGTGCTGTCCTGGGAGACAGTAAAGGTGAAGCTGGAGGTGCTGTCCTGGGAGACTGTAATGGTGAAGCTGGAGATTTTGTCCAGGTAGTTGGGAATTATTCGCAGGAATGAATGAATATAAATGACCTAATGGGAGACAGGAGCCGTAGTGGGGAAACAAGTGTAGTCAAAGATAAGATAAAACCAATATTGCAAACAAGAAATACCACAGGAAATAGCAAACAAGAGGACTCCACTAGCAATAGTGAGGATATATTACCAAAAACAACTGGTGGGAGCTCCATTTTTGGTGCTAGTGAGGATAGGAATAAGATAGGTAAACATGCACCAACAGGGAATACAGTCACGGAAACCCAAGTCAAATGGAAACCAAGCCTGTGCACATACTATGCACTTGGTATCTGCAGGCATGGGAAATCTGGAAAAACGGATAGGACGTGCAACTATGACCACCCTAGAAAATGCGATGCCCATATGACAACAGGAAAATGCAAACTCCCTTCCTGTAAGCTTTTTCACCCTGAAATGTGTACCTCTTCGGTACAGGAAAGACTGTGCTATAACTTAAATTGCCAGGCACACCATCTAAAGGGGACAAAAAGATACAAAACATCCAGGCCATGGGAAAACCTGGGTAGCCACAGCCACTCAAGAGGGAGAGGTTTTTTAGTGCCGGGAAGGAAAAAAAACTGGCAGGAAATGGCAGAAATCGTACACCAAATCCAGTCATTCCTGGAGTGGAACCACAGTCGATGGCCTCCACTCCAAACCAACAGATACAGATACTAATGCCAGAAAAAAAATCCCCCTAGTACCAACAATACCACCAGTCCGATGACATTCTTCTTTGCAAATATACAGGGTCTAAAGCCAGCAACAAACAACAAAATACCTTTCATCCGTGGACTGCTTGCAGAGGCAAAGCCAATGTTCGCGGCTTTCACTGAGACCCACATAAAGGATCACTTGGACAACGAAATATGGATCCCAGGTTACAACCTATACAGATGCAACAGAGTGAACAGGCAAAAGGGGGGGGGGGTTGGCCTGTACATTGCAGAGTCACTTGTTTGCACAGAACTGCTTAATGCCTCAAATGATGTAGTGGAAGTTTTAGCAGTAAAGATCGAGAACCAAAACCTAGTCATTGTGGTAGTCTAGTCATTGTGGTAGTCTACAAGCCTAGGGATGCAACATCCCAGAAATTCCAGGAACAGCTGTTAAAAATTGACCACTGTCTGGAAAATCCGCCAGCTCCTGCACCCAACTTTTTGCTCCTGGGGGATTTCAACTTAAGGCACCTGAAATGGAGGAATATAGCAAATAATATTCTTGCAGTAATAACACCAGGAGGCAGCTCTGATGAAAACTCACACTCACACGAGCTTTTAAATCTCTGCACAAAATTCAATTTAAACCAGCAAATAATAGAGCCTACTAGACTGGAGAATACACTAGACCTCATCTTCACTAACAATGATGATCTGATACGAAATGTCACCATATCAAAAACAATATACTCAGATCACAACATAATTGAGGTTCAGACATGTATGCGCAGAGCCCCAGACCGACATAATGAGATTAGTCACGAGGGAGCATTCACCAAATTCAACTTCAATAACAAAAACATAAAGTGGGACCAAGTAAACCAAGTCCTAACCGATATAAGCTGGGAAGATATACTAAGCAACACAGACCCCAACTTATGCCTAGAACAGATTAACTCGGTGGCACTCGATGTATGCACAAGGCTTATTCCTCTAAGAAAAAGGAGGAGTAGATGTAAAATAGAAAGAGACAGGCGCTCCCTTTACAGGCGATGGAAAAGAATAACAGAGCGGCTAAAAGAGGTCAATATATCTAAAATGCGTAGGGAGACACTGGTCAGAGAAATATCAAGCATCGAACTTTAGCTAAAGGAATCTTTTAGGAGTCAGGAATCTCTGGAAGAACTAAAAGCCATAAATGAAATCGAAAGAAACCCAAAGTATTTCTTCTCCTATGCCAAATCAAAGTCGAGAACAACGTCCAGTATTGGGCCCCTACTTACACAAGATGGGTCCTCCACAGATGACAGCAAGGAAATGAGTGAGCTACTCAAGTCCCAATATGACTCAGTTTTTAGCAAGCCGCTAACCAGACTGAGAGTCGAAGATCAAAATGATTTTTTTATGAGAGAGCCACAAAATTTGATTAACACAAGCCTATCCGATGTTATCCTGACGCCAAATGACTTCGAACAGGCGATAAATGACATGCCCATGCACTCTGCCCCAGGGCCAGACTCATGGAACTCCGTGTTCATCAAGAACTGCAAGAACCCCCTATCACGAGCTTTTACCATCCTACGGAGAGGGAGCATGGACACGGGGGTCGTCCCACAGTTACTAAAAACAACAGACATAGCCCCACTCCACAAAGGGGGCAGTAAAGCAATAGCAAAGAACTACAGACCGATAGCACTAACATCCCATATCATAAAAATCTTTGAAAGGGTCCTAAGAAGCAAGATCACCACCCATCTAGAAACCCATCATTTACACAACCCAGGGCAGCATGGGTTTAGAACAGGTCGCTTCTGTCTGTCTCAACTATTGGATCACTACGACAAGGTCCTAGATGCACTAGAAGACAAAAAGAAAGCAGATGTAATATATACAGACTTTGCAAAAGCCTTCAACAAGTGTGACCATGGCGTAATAGCGCACAAAATGCGTGCTAAAGGAATAACAGGAAAAGTCGGTCGATGGATCTATAATTTCCTCACTAACAGAACACAGAGAGTAGTAGTCAATAGAGTGAAGTCCGAGGCAGCAACGGTGAAAAGCTCTGTTCTACAAGGCACAGTACTCGCTCCCATCTTGTTCCTCATCCTCATATCCGACATAGACAAGGATGTCAGCCACAGCACCGTGTCTTCCTTTGCAGATGATACCCGAATCTGCATGATAGTGTCTTCCATTGCACACACTGCAAGGCTCCAGGCGGACATCAACCAAATCTTTCAGTGGGCTGCAGAAAACTATATGAAGTTCAACGATGAGAAATTTCAATTACTCAGATATGGTAAACACGAGAAAATTAAATCTTCATCAGAGTACAAAACAAATTCTGGCCACAAAATAGAGCGAACCACCAACGTCAAAGACCTGTGAGTTATCTTGGCAGAGGATCTCACCTTCAAGGACCATAACGTTGTATCAATCGCATCTGCTAGAAAAATGACAGGATGGATAATGAGAACCTTCAAAACTAGGGATGCCAAGCCCATGATGACACTCTTCAGGTCACTTGTTCTATCTGGACTGGAATATTGCTGCACACTAACAGCACCTTTCAAGGCAGGTGAAATTGCTGAACTAGAAAATGTACAGAGAACCTTCACGGCGTGCATAACGGAGATAAAACACCTCAATTACTGGGAGCGCTTGAGGTTCCTGAACCTGTATTCCCTGGAATGCATGCGGGAGAGATACATGATTATATACACCTGGAAAATCCTAGAGGGACTAGTACCGAACTTGCACACGAAAATCACTCATTACGAAAGCAAAAGATGCAACATCCCCCCAATGAATTAAACTAAGTCTGCCCGAAATGCCTAGCCATGCTAGGCGATCTAGTGGTACATTCTGTAATCATTATTTAACTACATGTAAACCACACAACAACCAAATTCTGTAAATTCAACATTGTAATCTTTATAGAGAATAAACTTTGAATTGAATTGAATTGAATGAAAAGCAGGGGTGTCACTAGCACGTTAAGAGACCATACAATAAGTGTCAGGGGCCCGAGACTGTTCAACTGCCTCCCAGCATACATAAGGGGGATTACCAACAGACCCCTGGCAGTCTTCAAGCTGGCACTGGACAAGCACCTAAAGTCGGTTCCTGACCAGCCGGGCTGTGGCTCGTACGTTGGTTTGCGTGCAGCCAGCAGTAACAGCCTGGTTGATCAGGCTCTGATTCACCAGGAGGCCAGGTCACAGACCGGGCCGCGGGGGCGTTGACCCCCGGAACTCTATCCAGGTAAACTCCAGGTAAACACAGTAGGCTTCTTCAGTCGAGTACAGAAAAGTATTGTATACCAGTATTGTATACCATTTTGGTATACAGTATACAGTATACCATTTTGAAATTCACTGTAATTATATGTTCAGTGAAGCCTGTCTGTACAGCGAGTTATTCGAGTTCAAGTGACGTAGTATTCTATTCCAGATTTTATTTGCTTAAGCTTTCCTCAGAATGTCCTCATTAAACATCATATTGTCATTGGCCCACTGAAGGACTTTGTTTACATCAGTTTGCAGGTCTGTAATGTTCTTAGTGGGTATAGTGACATCATCATTTTACTCACTTTTACTCACTATATCTGGAAAAACACTCGCTTGAGAATTCGGAATCTTTGTAAAGCAAATATATCAAAGGTCTCCCCAAGGATGTTAGTTCAAATTACAGAAGCAAACACTTACCCAGTTTTGTCCAACGTAACTTGTCATCTTTACAAGGCATTGAGAGTTCAATCATATTGCTGATTACTTAATACTACTTTTATATGTACTATTTGATACTTCTCTCCAGTCACTCGAGGGATAAATATTTCACACTCTTCCAGAAATATCGTTTTCGTCTTTCTGTCTCAAGAACGTGTAAAATGACAAGCAAATCTTGCAGTCTTTATTGCCATTCACTTTACTGTCATGTTTGCTGCCCAGTTTCTTCATAGCTTTTAGTCCAGAAACATTTTTCTTCTGATTATTAGTAAATCCAAGATAGAGACTTGACTACAGAACCGGTGATGCCCATAACGTTTGAGACGTAACTGACTGAGGTAGTCTACTCACCTAGTTGTACTCACCTAGTTGACGTTGCAGGGGTCGAGTCCAAGCTCCTGGCCCTGCCTCTTCACTGGCCGCTACTAGGTCACTCTCCCTGAACCATAAGCTTTATCATACCTCTGCTTAATGCTACATCGCTTCCCAAACTATTCTACTTCCTGACAACTCTGTGACTGAAGAAATACTTCCTAACATCCCTGTGATTCATCTGTGTCTTCAACTTCCAACTGTGTCCCCATGTTGCTGTGTCCCATCTTTGGAACATCCTGTCTTTGTCCACCTTGTCAATTACTCTCAGTATTTTGTATGTCGTTATCATGTCCAATCTATCTCTCCTGTCCTCCAGTGTCGTCAGGTTGATTTCCCTTAACCTCTCCTCGTAGGACATACCTCTTAGCTCTGGAACTAGTCTTGTTGCAAACCTTTGCACTTTCTCTAGTTTCTTTACATGCTTGGCTAGGTGTGGGTTCCAAACTGGTGCCGCATACTCCAATGTGGGCCTAACGTACACGGTGTACAGGGTCCTGAACAATTCCTTATTAAGATGTCGGAATGCTGTTCTGAGGTTTGCCAGGCGCCCATATGCTGCAGCAGTTATTTGGTTGATGTGCACTTCAGGAGATGTGCCTGGTGTTATACTCGCTCCAAGATCTTTTTCCTTGAGTGAGGTTTGTAGTCTCTGGCCCCTTAGATTGTACTCCGTCTGCGGTCTTCTTTGCCCTTCCCCAATCTTCATGACTTTGCACTTGGTGGGATTGAACTCCAGGAGCCAATTGCTGGACCAGGTCTGTGGCCTGTCCAGATCCCTTTGTAGTTCTGCCTGGTTAGATTAGATTAGATTTCGTTCGGATTTTTAACCCCGGAGGGTTAGCCACCCAGGATAACCCAAGAAAGTCAGTGCGTCATCGAGGACTGTCTAACTTATTTCCATTGGGGTCCTTAATCTTGTCCCCCAGGATGTGACCCACACCAGTCGACTAACACCCAGGTACCTATTTGCTGCTAGGTGAACAGGACAACAGGTGTAAGGAAACGTGTCGAAATGTTTCCACCCGCCGGGAATCGAACCCGGGCCCTCCGTGTGTGAAGCGGGAGCTTTAGCCATCAACTTCACGTCATCTGCAAACAGGGACACTTCAGAGTCTATTCTTTCCGTCATGTCGTTCACAAATACCAGAAATAGCATTGGTTCTAGGACTGACCACTGTGGAACCCCGCTGGTCACAGGTTCCCATTCTGACACCTCGCCACGTACCATGAATCGCTGCTGTCTTCCTGACAAGTATTCCCTGATCCATTGTAGTGCCTTCCCTACGTGTGTGTGTGTACTCACCTAATTGTGGTTGCAAGGGTCGAGACTCAGCTCCTGGCCCTGCCTCTTCACTGATCGCTACTAGGTCCTCCCCCTCTCTGCTTCCTGAGCTTTGTCATACCAAAACTATGTATGGTTCCTGCCTCCACTACTTCACTTGCTAGGCTATTCCATTTCCTGACGACTCTATGACTGAAGAAATACTTAATAACATCCCTGTGACTAGTCTGAGGCTTCAGCTTCCAATTGTGACCCCATGTTTCTGTGTCCCCTCTCTGGAACATCCTGTCTCTGTCCACCTTGTCTACTCCCCGCAGTATCTTGTATGTCGTTATCATGTCTCCCCTGGCCCTTCTTTCCTCCAGTGTCGTCATTCCGATTTCCCTCAACCTTTCCTCATACGACATTCCCCTGAGCTCTGGAACTAGCCTTGTTGCAAACCTTTGTACTTTCTCTAACTTCTTGACGTGCTTGACCAGGTGTGGGTTCCAGACTGGTGCTGCATTCTCCAGTATGGGCCTAACATACACAGTGTACAGTGCCTTGAACGATTCCTTATTAAGGTATTGGAACGCTATTCTCAGGTTTGCCAGGTGCCCATATGCTGCAGCAGTTATTTGGTTGATGTGTGCCTCCGGTGATGTACTCGGTGTTATGGTCACCCCAAGATCTTTCTCCCTGAGTGAGGTCTGTAGTCTTTGTCCACCTAGCCTATACTCTGTCTGTGGTCTTCTTTGCCCATCCCCAATCTTCACGACTTTGCATTTCGCAAGGTTGAATTCGAGAAGCCAGTTTCTGGACCAAGTGTCCAGCCTGTCCAGGTCTCTTTGCAATCCTGCCTCATTCTCATCTGATTTAATTCTTCTCATCAGCTTCACATCATCTGGGAATAGGGACACTTCAGAGTCTATTCCTTCCATCAAGTCGTTCGCATATATCAAAAATAGCACTGACCCCTGGGGGACCCCACTCGTCACAGGCGCCCACTGTGATACCTCTTCATGTACAATGACTCGTTGTTGCCTCCCTGTCAGGTATTCCCTGATCCATTGCAGTGCCCTCCCTGTTATATGTGCCTGATCCTCCAGCTTCTGCACTAATCTCTTGTGAGGAACTGTGTCAAAGGCCTTCCTGCAGTCCAGGAAAATGCAATCAACCCACCCCTCTCTCTGGTGTCTTACTTCTGTTACCTTGTCAGAAAACTCCAGAAGGTTTGTGACACAGGATTTGCCTTCCATGAACCCATGCTGGTTTTCATTTATAATCTTGTTCCGTTCCAGGTGTTCCACCACTCTCCTCCTGATAATCTTCTCCATGACTTTGCATACTATACAAGTCAGAGACACAGGTCTGTAGTTTAGTGCCTCATTTCTGTTTCCTTTCTTAAATATGGAGACTACATTAGCTGTCTTCCATTTCTCAGGTAGTTGCCCAGTTTCAAGAGATGTAGATGAATGGTTCAGAGAACCGACATGTTGTTGAATTAGACACATGTGCAGCTCTTGGGTATCTTTATTGAGGAAACGTTTCGCCACACAGTGGCTTTATCAGTCCATACAAAGGAGAAACCTGAAGAACAGGAGGAGAATGAGGTAATCAGTCCCTCAGCCTTGAGTCGATGTGTTCTGTCCTGTGTATGTCTACGGTTTATAAGCTGCTTCTCCGCTCATATGCCGTATTCTATTCAAGATTGATGGACTGAACACATCGACTCAAGGCTGAGGGACTGAAGGCTTACTCAGCCCTGTAACAACTTCAGACAGTATTACTCAGGCTGGCTCCTCCACAGGAAAATTAATGAATAGAAAAAGAAATAATAATTCACAAAGATAAACACTATTTATTAAATCAAACATAAAACAACAAAACATGAAAGGTATATCCTATTTGAAAGAAAAATGAAAAATGAAATGAATAAAATAACATTTGAACTCAACACTAATATCTACAATGTTGTCTGGTGTTGGTGACACTGTTGTTGAAACCGTAGCCGTTGGTGATGATAAGGGGGGGGGGTCGCAGGTGTTGGTGACCATCCACTGGCTAGTTCTTCACAGTATACCAGTGAGTATTCTATCCCGAAGACAGGAAAGCAGGTTCTTTACCGCTGCAATGCTGTGGAGTTACGTCCTGCAATTTCATACTGGTGCACAGGTACTTCAATACAACCTGGAGAAGTCTCTGGACGTTAGTCCTTCTCCTGTTCTACTCGTTGATTGCCAGGTGACCCTCTCTGACATCCAAGCTGGAAAGATAGACAGGTTACCCACTGCTTAAATAATCACTCTTCATGGTAGTGTACAATATTCAAAAGACGTGGTGATTATTACAACAGTCAACCTAGAGCAAGACTGAAAGGACTAAGTTTATTATTGGTCAAAAGTGAAGCTTTCAACCAATAAATCCACTAGAATACAAGGCAGGCATGTACTTACAGTAGAGTTGGGAGCTGTGAGTCTAGTGATTTACTGTTTAACCAGAGCCCCACACGTCACCTTTCGGGGGGGGAGGGGGAGAAGAGGGAGGGGAAGGGATAGCGGGAGCTAGACTGACCCTACCTTAACAAGTAGCCGGCAGACAAACTATCAATTTCAGGGAGGGGGAGAAAAGGCGGGAAAAACGGGAGCGTGACTTACCCTACCTTAACTAGTAGCCGGCAGACAAACTATCAATTTCAGGGAGGGGAAGAAAAGGCAGGAAAAATGGGAGATTGACTTACCCTACCTTAACTAGAAGCCGGCAGTGAAACTATTGTTAATATATATATATATATATATATTCCCTCTCTACTCCTATCTATTGAACTTTTCCCTCACACTCCCCCATACCAAGACTTATAGTCAAGGAGTATAAGAAGAATAGGCGAGGAAAAAGTTCTAAGATGTGGAAGTCGCGTAAGGCAACAAATCTTCTACTGACTGTCACGACTTAACCAGTCAGAGAAATAATTGGATGAACCATTGATATACACAATATGGAACTTAAAAGCCTGGAGTGCCAATGTCTACCTCAAGAGTCGACTGTTGGTTCCCTTAAAAGTTTCTAGGTATATCAAAGGTTTGTGGTCCGTTTCTAAAATGAATTCTTTTCCCAACAAATAAAATTTAAGTTTGGAGATACCCCACACAAGGGCTAAACATTCCTTTTCTATTGTGGAGTATCTTGTTTCTGCGGGAAGGAGTTTCCGGCTTAGGAAGCATACAGGGAAGGGAGTACCATCACGGTATTGTAGTAGCACCGCACCTAAGCCAGTATTGGAGGCATCAGTTCTCAAACAAAATGTTTTATTAATATCTGGAATCTTAAGTATAGGGTCTTTCGAAAAGATACTTTTAATCTCATTAAACTTTTCCCGAGCTACTTCGGAAAGTTCAAGAGGTTCCTTCACAGACTTTTTAAGGAAGTCAGATAAGATGCCTCTAAGATCAGCAAGATTCGGGATAAACCGTGCATAAAAATTTACAGAACCAAGAAAGCTTCGCATGAGTTTCTTGGTTTTGGGGAATTTAAATTCTAATAAAGCTTTGATCTTACTGGGGAGAGGCTGCAGAGAGTTATTAGAAAGTATCAGTCCAAGATATCTAATCTTGTTATACCCAAGGACGCATTTCTTTGGCTTGGCAGTGAGGCCATGTGAGCGTAACCTACGCAAAACTGATGTCAATGTTTGGATATGTTCGCCCCACGTGGATGTCATTACGTAAATGTTATCAAAATAAACTGAAACATTTGGCATATTACCCAAGACCTTTCTCATCAGTCTCACATAGGTAGCACAGGCAGTTACCAAACCGAAGGGCATAGTTCTATACTGCATCAGTCCTTGGTGTGTAGGAAAAGCGGTGTACTGCTTAGAAGAAGGATCTAACATTACTTGATGATATGCCTGTGCAATATCAATCTCTGAAAAGAAGGAAGCGTCATAAAATTTGTGTAGATCGCTATCTCTTAAGGGCATAGGCTCAGCATCCCACCGAGTTATAGCATTAAGGCCTCTGAAGTCAATAGCAAGTCTATATGAATTATCCTCCTTATTAACCATGACTACTGGTGAACAATATGAAGATACTGAAGGTTCAATGAACTTTAGTTTTAATAATTTGTCTACCTCTCGGTCAAATGCATCCCTAAGGTGAACTGGAACAGGGTATAATTTCCGTTTACCTGGAGTTTACCTGGAGAGAGTTCCGGGGGTCAACGCCCCCGCGGCCCGGTCTGAGACCAGGCCTCCTGGTGGATCAGAGCCTGATCAACCAGGCTGTTGCTGCTGGCTGCACGCAAACCAACATACGAGCCACAGCCCGGCTGATCCGGAACTGACTTTAGGTGCTTGTCCAGTGCCAGCTTGAAGACTGCCAGGGGTCTGTTGGTAATCCCCCTTATGTGTGGTGGGAGGCAGTTGAACAGTCTCGGGCCCCTGACACTTATTGTATGGTCTCTTAACGTGCTAGTGACACCCCTGCTTTTCATTGGGGGGATGGTGCATCGTCTGCCAAGTCTTTTGCTTTCGTAATGAGTGATTTTCGTGTGCAAGTTCGGTACTAGTCCCTCTAGGATTTTCCAGGTGTATATAATCATGTATCTCTCCCTCCTGCGTTCCAGGGAATACAGGTTTAGGAACCTCAAGCGCTCCCAATAATTGAGGTGTTTTATCTCCGTTATGCGCGCCGTGAAAGTTCTCTGTACATTTTCTAGGTCGGCAATTTCACCTGCCTTGAAAGGTGCTGTTAGTGTGCAGCAATATTCCAGCCTAGATAGAACAAGTGACCTGAAGAGTGTCATCATGGGCTTGGCCTCCCTAGTTTTGAAGGTTCTCATTATCCATCCTGTCATTTTTCTAGCAGATGCGATTGATACAATGTTATGGTCCTTGAAGGTGAGATCCTCCGACATGATCACTCCCAGGTCTTTGACGTTGGTGTTTCGCTCTATTTTGTGGCCAGAATTTGTTTTGTACTCTGATGAAGATTTAATTTCCTCATGTTTACCATATCTGAGTAATTGAAATTTCTCATCGTTGAACTTCATATTGTTTTCTGCAGCCCACTGAAAGATTTGGTTGATGTCTGCCTGGAGCTTTGCAGTGTCTGCAATGGAAGACACTGTCATGCAGATTCGGGTGTCATCTGCAAAGGAAGACACGGTGCTGTGGCTGACATCCTTGTCTTTATCGGATATAAGGATGAGGAACAAGATGGGAGCGAGTACTGTGCCTTGTGGAACAGAGCTTTTCACCGTAGCTGCCTCGGACTTTACTCTGTTGACTACTACTCTCTGTGTTCTGTTAGTGAGGAAATTATAGATCCATCGACCGACTTTTCCTGTTATTCCTTTAGCACGCATTTTGTGCGCTATTACGCCATGGTCACACTTGTCGAAGGCTTTTGCAAAGTCTGTATATATTACATCTGCATTCTTTTTGTCTTCTAGTGCATTTAGGACATTTAGGATTGTCCGTCACTAAGTCAATCTTATGGACTACCGTGGAGGTACCACCTGGAATATCAGTAAAGACGTCTGAAAAGTTACTCACACATTGAAGTAGTTCATGTCTCTTATGGTCATCCAAAGATTCATTAATATTAATGTTGGTTGCGTCCGAGTGGTCAAGAGTCGCCAAGTCATGTAGTTCTTCATCATAGTCTAAGTTAGAGGTGTCAATTACACACACCTTACATTCTTCAGTTGTCTTATCAAGTTCGTGTGGAAAAACTAAGTCAAAGTTGTTAAGGCAGTTAACCGAATTTCTTCGGTAATATTTCTTAAGGATGTTGATATGATAAAGCTTAGGTTTCCCCTTGACCTCTATGAGGTAATCAACTTTCCCACAAATTTTTAATACTTTATATGGACCTTTCCATGCTACTAATAATTTATTTGACTTAATCGGCAAAAGTACAAGAACTTCATCTCCTACTTTAAAACTTCTCCTCTGACTTTTGGAATCAAAATACGTTTTGTACTGGCCCATTGACAAGCTTAGGTTTTTCGAAACTATGTCAGAGGTCTCCTCAAGTTTGGATCTAAGGTCAAGGAGAAACTGGTAAGAAGACTGAACCTCAGCATTTACCTCCTCATTAGTCCATAAGTCATGAAGGATGGACAGTGGACCTCTGGCCTGTCTACCATAGAGAAGTTCAAAAGGTGAAAACCCCAAAGAGTCACTGGGAACTTCCCTCATGGCAAACAAAGCACAGGGTAGGTAACGGTGCCACTCCTTAGGTTTAAGGGAGCAAAGTTTCCTTAAAATGGACTTGAGAATCGAATGCTGGCGCTCAATCCTCCCATTACAGCTGGGATGATAGGGTGTGGTGAAGAGAGGCTTCACTCCCAGAAGTTGGTATAAATGTTGCATTAAGTCAGATGTGAATTGTGTCCCACGGTCAGACAAAATTTCTCTAGGGATGCCCACTCTGGAGAAGATGGACAAAAGGGCTTCAGCCACCTCTGTAGTAGTTATGGTCTTTAAGGGTATGGCTTCAGGGAAACTCGAAGCATAATCAACCAATGTTAATATATATCTATGTCCCCCAGATGAAAGTGGAGATAAAGGACCAATGATGTCAATAGCTACTCTTTCAAATGGTACCGTAAAGATAGGCATTTTGACCATAGGTACTCGCCTGGTACCTCGGGAGGATGACAGTTGGCAAACTTTACACAATCTACAATAGTTAGTGACATCTGAGGACATTTTAGGCCAAAAATAGGTTTCCCTAATTTTATTTAAAGTTTTACGATGCGAGAAATGTCCGGCCACTGGCAGGTCATGAGCCATTTTAAGAACAGTCTCTCTGCAATGACTTGGAACAACTAAGATGGAATAGTCTATCTCATCTGAATTTAATTTGAATACTGACTTGTACAAGATACCTTTTATATATTCAAATTTATATGAAAAGTTTTTCCTTTGGATAACTTGATTTTGTTTAGCGGCATTATGGCAATTCTGAAGAGAAGGGCAATTATGTTGTAACTTGACAAAGGAGTCCTTCGATATGTCTAAAGGCTTAAAGTCAGGGAAAATCAAAGGATGGACAGTAGGAGAAGCCTGGGCTTTGATCTGAGCCCTAGTCAAGACATTTATGGTATCGGAGGTGATATCTTCACTTTCATCTAACAAGTGAACCGGTGATCCTACTTCCTCGCTTTCGAGAGTAGCATCACAGGTTTTTAATCCCACATGAATCTCGCGAGACATTGTCTCATCTGAACTTTCGAGGGGCTTCTCTGACTCTACAGGAAGAGGATCTGAAACACTTATATCCATCTTTGGTGATGAAAGGTCAACCTCAGAAGGAAGAAGGGCACCTTTTACATTACCTATTAGTACGGAGCAAGAAGTGATGGGAGCTAGTACGGCTTCAGACCAACCTGTGAACCATTTAGACCTAATGTAACAACGGATGGTAGGAAAAGTGTCTGTACGGCCCAAGTAGTCTGAAAGTATAGCAGAGGAATGAGTTTCTTTAAGGTTAGGGAACAGCTTATCAGAAATTACTATACATGTGCATCCAGTGTCTCGTAAAATGGTAGATACATTAAGTCCATTAACTGTTCCTGAACAGAAGGGTGCTTGGTCATTACAGTCTTTAAAACATCTTCCAACTTTTTGGACCTTCTTAGGACAATCTGGACGTTTATGTCCCTTAACACCACACAAATGACAAACAGGAATAAAAGAAGTCATTTTACTTTCCACTAGAGGCTTTGATTTCTTAAGGTCTGATGAACCCTTGCCCTTAGGGTTCGATCCCTTTAGGTCTTTATAGGAATTGTGAGCCTCAGCATACAGGTCAGCAGCCTCAGCAACTTCCTCAGCTTTAATCAGGTTACGTTCTCTAATGAATGTTCGTATCTGGTGAGGAAGAGCTGTCAGGAACTGGTCAGCAACCATGAAGTCTCGAAGAGATTCATAACTGTGATCAATTCCTGAACTCTCTATCCAAAAGTCGAACAAACGAAAGAGTGTTACCTGTAACTGCTGAAAGTTCTGGCCAGGCTGTAAGGTGGCATACCTGAAATCTTTCCTGTAAGAATTAGTGGTTTTTTGATATGCTTTAAGGATTGCCTTCTTTAGTAGGTTATAATTACATATGATATCCTGTGACAAAGTTGCATAGATATTCAAGGCTGTACCAGAAAATAACATTCCTAACCTGGTAGCCCAGGTGTCAGCAGGCCATTCACAGAGGGTAGCGGTATTTTCAAACCTGATAATGTATGAAGTTATGTCTTCCCCCTCTGTGAAGGGAGGTAAATTAGGTGTTGGAATATATGCACTAGCTGCACGTTATTCCATTACTCCTTCCTCTAATTGTTGTTGTGTAAAAGTTAACTTTTTATTCTCTAATTCAGGGCGAGATTTTTCGAGCTCACGATCCTTTTCTCTCTATTAACTCAAGTTCTCTAGCTTTTTCCTCAACTTCTCTATCCTTTGCTCTTTCCTCAAGTTCTCTTAATTTAACCTGTTCCTCGCATATCTTAGCTTGTTCCTCACGTTCCCTAGCTCTTTCCTCACGATCAAGTCTATCACTCTCTTTTTGGTCTTCTCGCTCTCTTTCTAACTGTCTTTCTCGGATTTCTCTCTCAATTCTCTCTTTCTCCTTTTTCTCTTCTCTTTCGATTCTCTCTCTCTCCTTTTCTTCTTCTCTTTCCCTTTCTAACTGTCTTTCTTCTCTCTCAATTCTCTCTCTTTCAAGTCTTTCCTGGATCTTAGCACTAATGAAAGATTCTAAATTTTTCTACCATTGTTCCAATGGTAGATTCGAGATGGAGTTGAATCTTGATTTAGTAGCGTTAATCCTGGCAAGGTCGCCACTTGTGAAGGCTTACTCAGCTCTGTAACAACTTCAGACAGTATTACTCAAGCTGGCTCCTCCTCAGGAAAATTAATGAATAGAAAAAGAAATAATAATTCACAAAGATAAACACTATTTATTAAATCAAACATAAAACAACAAAACATGAAAGGTATATCCTATTTGAAAGAAAAATGAATAAAATAACATTTGAACTCAACACTAATATCTACAATGGTGTCTGGTGTTGGTGACACTGTTGTTGAAACCGTAGCCATTGCTGATGATAAGGGGGGGGTCGCAGGTGCTGGTGACCATCCACTGGCTAGTTCTTCACAGTATACCAGTGAGTATTCTATCCCGAAGACAGGAAAGCAGGTTCTTTACCGCTGCAGTGCTGTGGAGTTACGTCCTGCAATTTCATACTGGTGCACAGGTACTTCAATACAACCTGGAGAAGTCTCTGGATGTTAGTCCTTCTCCTGTTCTACTTGTTGATTGCCAGGTGACCCTCTCTGACATCCAAGCTGGAAAAGATAGACAGGTTATCCACTGCTTAAATAATCACTCTTCATGGTAGTGTACAATATTCAAAAGACGTGGTGATCATTACAACAGTCAACCTAGAGCAAGACTGAAAGGACTAAGTTTATTATTGGTCAAAAGTGAAGCTTACAACCAATAAATCCACTAGAATACAAGGCAGGCATGTACTTACAGTAGAGTTGGGAGCTGTGAGTCTAGTGATTTACTGTTTAACCAGAGCCCCACACGTCACCTTTCGGGGGGGAAGGGGGAGAAGAGGGAGGGGAAGGGATAGCGGGAGCTAGACTGACCCTACCTTAACAAGTAGCCGGCAGACAAACTATCAATTTCAGGGAGGGGGAGAAAAGGCGGGAAAAACGGGAGCGTGACTTACCCTACCTTAACTAGTAGCCGGCAGACAAACTATCAATTTCAGGGAGGGGGAGAAAAGGCGGGAAAAATGGGAGATTGACTTACCCTACCTTAACTAGAAGCCGGCAGTGGAACTATTGTTAATATATATATATATATATATATATATATATATATATATATATATATATATATATTCCCTCTCTACTCCTATCTATTGAACTTTTCCCTCACACTCCTCCTGTTCTTCAGGTTATTTGTATGGACTGATGAAGCCACTGTGTGGCGAAACGTTTCCTCAGTAAAGATACCCAAGAGTTGCACATGCGTCTAATTCAAGGGATGTGTTGAAGATTGTGGTTAGGGGCACGCACAGCATCTCTGCTCCTTCTCTAAGGACCCATGGGGAGAGGTTGTTCGGTCCCATCGCCTTTGAGGTATCAAGGTCACTTAGCAGCTTCTGCACCTCCTCCTCAGTAGTTCGGTTGTTTGTATGTCATCCAACACTTGTTGTTATATTCCCTCTTGAAGTTCCCTTCTGTGCTGTCTTCGCAGAGCCTTTCCTGTCTCTACTGTAAAAACTTCCTTAAATCCCCTGTTTAGCTCCTCACATACCTCCTGATTATTACTTGTGAGTTCTCCACCATCTGTCCTCAGTCTGATCACCTGGTCTTTGACTGTTGTCTTCCTCCTGATGTGGCTATACAACAGTTTCGGGTCAGTCTTGGCTTTCGATGCTATATTATTTTCATACTGTCGTTGGGCCTCCCTCCTTACTGTGCATACTCGTTCCTGGCTCTGTGACTAATCTCCCTATTTTCATGTGTTCTCTGCCTTCTGTACTTTTTCCATTCTCTATTGCACTTTTTTTTTGCCTCCTGACACCTCAAACCAATGTAGTCCCCTCTTTTATAGTCTGGCCTTTCCCATTCAACTCCTGTTACTCTCTCCACTTGCAACTCTACTATGTATTCAAAGCACAGAACTACGTGGTCACTAGCTCCTAGGGGACTCTTGTATGTGATGTCCTCAATGTCTGAACTGCCCAGGGTGAACACAAGGTCCAATCTTGCTGGTTCATCCTCTCCTCTCACTCTGGTAGTGTCCTTAACATGTTGGTGCATGAGGTTTTCCAGCACCACATCCAACATCTCACACATTCTACTCTTGACTCTCGCCTCGGCAGGTCATAGCAGCTCTCCTTACTTACTCAGTCTCCCTACGATCCCCGTTGGGGTGGGGAACCTTTACCAGTGTAATCTTCTTGACTTACACGATGAGCTACGCAAATCGTGTAAAGATCAAGCCAAACAATGGTACTGTTGATGATTCAACAAAGCTTGTTCTTGCAACTGTTGTGCAGGAAGCATTGAAAGTGAAATTCAATGCTATTTTGTCACTGAAAGAAGCATTCGTTGTTGTGTGTCACGATGATGCTGAAGCAGAGAAGTTACTATCCACAGAAGCCACAACTACTCTTACTGCTCAAGGATTTACTGTTACATCCTCTCCTGCCCTCAGGGCAAGGAAATCAGTATTCCTAAAAAACTGGACAAAATTCTGACTTCTCAATCAATTGCTGACCTCTAGTCATCCATTGAAACGCAAAATACTTGGGCTACTGTTGATAACATTACAAAAATCCCGAATGCATCGTCTATGCTCAAGGTCACCTTTACCGACGTGAACATGGCTGCCACTGCTCTGAACAAAGATCTTGCTGTTTACTACTACTACATTAGTCCCACCTACATAGAAGCAGAGAGATACCACTGCATCCAACATTGCTGGAACTGTTATTCTTATCTTCACACCACCAAAGCATGTCCAGTAAAAGACAAGAAGTTCTGTACTACATGTGGTAGTGAGGGACACACCTTCAGTTCCTGTACCGCTGCTGCTCCAACACAACCAGCGTGTTTAAACTACAAAAGTAATGATCACCATACATTAGCAGGAAAATGTCCAACAAGAAAGGATATTATGAAGAAACAACAAGATGCAACAAAGAAAAAATCTACCAACAGCATTCCAACGTATGCTGCAATTGCAAAATTGCAAGCAGACACTACAAAATTACTTCAAGCATCTACTCAGCCCGCCTCCATCACCACCACCATCACTCCTCCAGCATGTGATGTAACGAAGATTCATTACTGTCTACTGTAGGCTCACATGCAAAACATGGCTGTACCTGGATCCTTTAACTCTACCATCAACGAGTTATTTGCATTAAATAACATGCCGTCATTTACATTTCCAGCATCTCCACCTTCTGAAGAAATTCTCAAATTCACCAAAGACTTAATCACCAACTCTTCTGCAGAAGTACCATCAGCACCACCAACTAGTGACGTCAATCCAACAGCGACCAATGAGAAGCCTCCGCTGCCACCACCCTTTACTGAATCCAACCAATCAGAAGCCTTGCCACCAGAAACTTCTTCTAATTCGCATACTGAAGCTGAAAACGAAGCACCACCACCTTCCTCAACTTCACCACCGCCTTCTCCACCTCGACCACGTCGATTACCTGGAACACTATGGGCTAAACACAAAGGACTCATGTTCTACACCATGAAGCATTGCCCCAGCCCAATGAATCGCCTAGAACTCGCCCAACATCTCAAAGACAAAACTGCAACGTACACCACCGACGAAACGCCATACCCTAAAGTCGAACAGATAATCCACCAACTTCAAACCAACGAACTCTTTTACAGAGCTCCCATAAATGTGATACAACTCTCTAAAACAAAATTTCACACATTGATAACAGCATTAATGAAAAAATAACTCATCCTGCTTGCTGCCTACTGACAGTCTCAGCTCCTGCCTCTGCCTTCGCCATCCTCTCCTAGAGAAACAAGCAATGTCATTATTCAAGCCTCTCCACCTACGCCTCCAGTACTTCGGTACCACATATCCCAAAGTGGTTGGGCCACTTGCCTTGATTCCTCCTCTTCCTCTCCTTCCCATCCTTTTCCAGTTATTTCCATCCTTCCTTATCCTTCTTCCTTCCCATCTCACGATAGGTCTCGTCGTCTTAATCCTTAATCCAACATCTTGGCTCTCCATGTTTTGGAACCACCATGTGGCTACAGGTTTTCCCAGTCAATCTCCCTGTGGTTGAAATCACCAATAACCAGCAACTTTGCTCTGCTGGAGTGAGCTCTTCTTGCCACCTCAGCAAGTGTGTCCACCATTGCTCTGTTGCTCTCTTCATATTCCTCTCTTGGCCTCCTGCAGTTCAGTGGTGGATTATACATCACTGCAATGACCACATTGTGCTCCCCAGACTGAAGTGTACCTACTATGTAGTCCCTTTCTCCTGTCTCATCTATGCCTCCCATTTTCTCGAATTTCCATTGGTTTTTTACGAGCAGAGCAACCCCTCCTCCCCCTTTGACCCTTCTATCTTTCCTCATGATCTGGTATCCTGGTGGGAAGATTGCATCTGTTATTGTCTCCGTGAGTTTTGTTTCTGTAACTGCTATGATGTCTGGGGACTTCTCATTGATTCTTTCTTGCCGTTCCTCATATTTATTCGTTAATCCATCTGCATTTTTGTACCAAACCTTCAACTTCTGTTCTAATATTGTAACTGTGGTCCTGGGGGAATACTGGGGTTGGGAAAGCAGGAGCCCTGGTGGGGGCCTGTGGGGGGTTGCAGTGGAGGTTGAGGAAGAGCTCCCATAGGGGGTTGCTGTAGGGGTAGGGTTCATGGTGCAGGGGGGGGTGGGAACAGAGGGATTGGTGTGTGATGGTTTAGATTGTTCAGTTGCCTTGGGGGTGTTGTGGTTGGAGTCCTTCTGCAGGTGTTTCTAGGGGTGTGCTTGCCCTTCTCCCTGTGCCTGGGTTATTCTGCTCTTCTTTGTCATTTCCTCCCATTCCTCTCGTTTTTGCACTTTCTCTTCCAGTATCATCCTTTCCTCCTGTGTTCTGTCTCGATCGAGGTACACACTCTTGAACTCCTGTTTGCCTCTCAGCCGTGCTTTCTCCTGCAGGATCATGGTTCGAGTTGATTCTGCCTTGAAAATTACTTTGAGAGGCCATTTCCTTCTCTTTGTGAACCACCCGAGTCTCTAAAAATTTGACACCTGGGTCATGTCTCCCTCGCCTATCACCTTCATGATACCTTCAATCGCTTTTTTTCCTCTTGTTTTCTTTCATCATAAGTTTTCCCCTTCATCTTCATCTAGCTCATAGACAAAAACTGATCTCTCCCTTTCTGCCTCCCACTGTGACTCCCATTGCATCCTCTGAGGCATTTTAATTCCTCCCCGTGGAGTGTTCCTTCCTTCAATCCCTTCCCTAGCTGTGGCCCCTATGCTCATTGGTTTGTCCTTCCTGCTCGCCTGTTCCTGGCCCCCACAACTGTCTGGTAAGGTCCCTGCACATGTCCTAGTTCCTTCAATGTCTTCCAACCTCTCATGCTGTCCTAGTGTGCTTCCTGTCTTTGTTTTGGTCCCATGTGGGTTTGACATGACCTCTGCATACATTTTAGCTTCCATGCTCCCTTCAGACCCTTTGTCTGTGTCTGATGTAAATATTGCTGATACTACTTCTGCATTATCTTTATCTCTAGGCTGTTTCAGATTTCTCAGCTCCTCTTCTAATCTCTGTATCTTGGCTTCTGCTACTGTGGCATGTTGCTCCCACCTTCTGCACTCTGCTGCTAACCTCTCCTCCATCGTCCTTGCAAGCTCATCTAGCCTCCTTCCCCAGTCTTCCTCCCTGTTTTTGAGCTCTGCCTCCCAGTCCACCCTCCCAGATTCGTCTGTTGGGCCCTTGGCTCTCATCCTAGTTCTAGGTTGCCCCATTGCACCACAGAAGGAAGGGGGAGAGATGGTTAGGGCGAGGGGAATAGATGGTTAGGGGGAGGAGGGATGGATGGTTATGGGGAGGGTGAGGATGGTTATTGGAGGGGGAGAGGTGGTTGGGGGGAGGGGATAGATGGTTTGGGGGAGGGGGTTAGATGGTTTGGGGGAGGGGTGGGTAGATAGGGGAAGGGGAAGAGGTGGTTAGGGGAAGGGGGAGTATGTGTATGTGTCAAGTGTGTGTGTGCTTGTGTATGTGTGTGTGCACGTGTGGGAGAGAGAGGGATGGGATTAAGGGGGGAAGGAGGAGTGAGAGAGAACAATGAGGGTAGAGTGACCCGTAGAAATTGAGGTGTGTGTGTGTGATGGGATTAGAAGGGGAGGGGAGGTGGGGAGAGGGGAAGAGTAGGATGAGGGTAGAGTGACTGTGTACTCACCTAGTTACTCACCTAGTTGAGGTTGCAGGGGTGGAGTCCAAGCTCCTGGCCCTGCCTCTTCACTGGTCACTACTAGGTCACTCTCCCTGAACCATGAGCTTTATTGTACCTCTGCTTATAGCTATGTATGGATCCTGCCTCCACTACATTGCTTCCCAGACTATTCCACTTCCTGACTACTTTGTGGCTGAAGAAATACTTCCTAACATCCCTGTGATTCATCTGTGTCTTCAACTTCCAACTGTGTCCCCTTGTTGCTGTGTCCAATCTCTGGAACATCCTGTCTTTGTCCACCTTGTCAATTCCTCTCAGTATTTTGTAAGATGTTATCATGTCCCCCCTATCTCTCCTGTCCTCCAGTGTCGTCATGTTGATTTACCTTAACCTTTCCTCATAGGACATACCTCATAGCTCTGGGACTAGTCTTGTTGCAAACCTTTGCACTCTCTCTAGTTTCTTTACATGCTTGGCTACGTGTGGGTTCCAAACTGGTGCCGCATACTCCAATATGGGCCTAAAGTACACAGTGTACAGGGTCCTGAACAATTCCTTATTAAGATGTCAGAATGTTGTTCTGAGGTTTGCCAGGCACCCATATGCTGCAGCGGTTATTTGGTTGATGTGTGCTTCAGGAGATGTGCCTGGTGTTATACTCACCCCAAGATCTTTTTCCTTGAGTGAGGTTTGTAGTCTCTGGCACCTAGACTGTACTCTGTCTGTGGTCTTCTTTCCCTTCCCCAATCTTCATGACTTTGCACTTGGTGGGATTGAACTCCAGGAGCCAATTGCTGGACCAGGTCTGCAGCCTGTCCAGATCCCTTTGTAGTTCTGCCTGGTTTTCGATTGAATGAATTCTTCTCATCAACTTCATGTCATCTGCAAACAGAGACACCTCGGAGTCTATTCCTTCCGTCATGTCGTTCACAAATACCAGAAACAGCACTGGTCCTAGGACTGACCCCTGTGGGACCCCGCTGGTCACAGGTGCCCACTCTGACACCTAGCAACATACCATTACTCACTGCTGTCTTCCTGACAAGTATTTCCTGATCCATTGTAGTGCCTTCCCTGTTATCCCTGCTTGGTCCTCCAGTTTTTGCACTAATCTCTTGTGTGTTACTGTGTCAAATGCCTTCTTGCAGTCCAAGAAAATGCAATCCACCCACCCCTCTCTCTCTTGTCTTACTGCTGTCACCATGTCATAGAACTCCAGTAGGTTTGTGATACAGGATTTCCCATCCCTGAAACCATGTTGGCTGCTGTTGATGAGATCATTCCTTTCTAGGTGTTCCACCACTCTTCTCCTGATAATCTTCTCCATGACTTTGCATAATATACATGTCAGTGACACTGGTCTGTAGTTTAATGCTTCATGTCTGTCTCATTTTTTAAAGATTGGGACTACATTTGCTGTTTTCCATGCCTCAGGCAATCTCCCTGTTTCGATAGATGTATTGAATATTGTTGTTAGGGGTACACATAGCGCCTCTGCTCCCTCTCTCAGGACCCATGGAGAGATGTTATCTGACCCCATTGCCTTTGATGTATCTAGCTCACTCAGAAGCCTCTTCACTTCTTCCTCGGTTGTGTGTACTGTGTCCAGCACTTGGTGGTGTGCCCCACCTATCCGTCTTTCTGGAGCCCCTTCTGTCTCCTCTGTGAACACTTCTTTGAATCTCTTGTTGAGTTCCTCACATACTTCACGGTCATTTCTTGTTGTCTCTTCTCCTTCCTTCCTTAGCCTGATTACCTGGTCCTTCACTTGTTTTCCTCCTGATGTGGCTGTATAACAGTTTCGGATCAGATTTAGCTTTCATTGCTATGTCGTTTTCATATTGTCGTTGGGCCTCCCTTCCTATCTGTGCATATTCGTTTCTGGCTCTATGACTGCTCTCCTTATTCTCCTGGGTCCTTTTCCTTCTATATTTCTTCCATTCCCTAGCACACTTGGTTTTGCCTCCTTGCACCTTTGGGTGAACCATGGGCTCATCCTGGCTTTTTCATTATTCCTGTTTCCCTTGGGTACAAACCTCTCCTCAGCCTCCTTGCACATTGTTGCTACATATTCCATCATCTCATTAACTGGCTTCCCTGCCAGTTCTCTATCCCACTGAACCTCATTCAGGAAGTTCCTCATTCCTGCGTAGTTTCCTTTCTTGTAGTTTGGCTTCATTTGTCCTGGCCTTCCTGCTTCCCTGTCCACTTGTAGCTCTACTGTGTATTCGAAGCTCAAAACCACATGATCGCTGGCCCCAAGGGGTCTTTCATTTGTGATGTCCTCAATATCTGCACTACTCAAGGTGAATACTAAGTCCAGTCTTGCTGGTTCATTCTCTCCTCTCTCTCTTGTAGTGTCCCTTATGTGTTGGTACATGAAGTTTTCCAGTACCACCTTCATCATCTTAGCCCTTCATGTACCTAGGCCCCCATGTATCTCCAAGTTCTCCCAGTCCATCTCATTGTGGTTAAAGTCACCCATGATCAGGAACTTTGCCCTACATGCATGAGCTCTTCTGGCCACTGCAGCCAGTGTGCCAACCATCACTCTATTGCTCTCGTCATACTCTTGTCCTGGCCTCCTGCTGTTCTGTGGTGGGTTATACATCACTGCAATTACCACCTTGGGACCTCCAGAGTGAAGCATTCCCGCTATGCTGTCTCCTCTCTCCAGCTCATCAAAATTCCATCGGTTTTTGATCAGCAGTGCCACTCCTCCACCCCCCTGTTCCTTCTGTCTTCCTCAGGATCTGGTATCCCGTTGGAAAGATGGCATCTGTTATCATACCTGTAAGCTTGGTTTCTGTGAGAGCTATGATGTCCGGTGATGCCTCTTTGACTCTTTTGTTCCACTCCTCCCACTTGTTTGTTATTCCATTAGCGGTTGTTTACCATACCTTCAGTTTCCTTTCCTGTGAGGGTGGGAGACCTGGTAGCATACTGTGGGATTCTTTAGTTGGGGGTTGGGTGGAAGCTGTGGGTATGGATTCTAGTGTGTGTTGGGATGGTGTGATAGGTTGTGGGGTTCTGAGGATAGTTGTGAGTGTGCTTGCCCTTGCTTCTCTGTTCTGCTCTGACTGACCTCTGCTGGTTCCATCCTTGTCTCCTTTCCTAGCTCCTTTTGCTTTTTTGTCCTCTCCCTCAGCTGCTGTCGCTCTGTTTGTGTTCTGTCTCTGTCTAGGAATACCTTCTTGTACTCTTCTGAGTATTTCAACCGTGGTTTCTCTTGGAGGATTCTGTTCCTCACTGTTTCTGTCCTGAGAATCAGCTTGATTGGTATGTTTCTCCCCTTCAAGTACCCCCCTATTCTCTGAAAATTTACAATCTCGTCCATGTCTTCTCCCCCTATTTCCGTGATGATTTTCTCAATCTCCTTTCTTTTTTCCTGCCGTCTTACAGTGTGTGTCCTTTCCTCTCTCTCCCGAAGCCCATGGATAACACTGATTTTGCCCTTTCCTCCTCCCATTGCCTGTCCCTCTGTGACTCTGGTTCCTGTCTGTATGTGGTCATTTTCTCCCTTGACTTTTCCAGTGGCTCTTGGTAACATGGTTGTGCCTCAGAATTCCACCTATCTCCCTCTCCATCTGCACCCAGCTGCTCTTCCCTTTCACTCCTTGGCCCTTCTTTGCAGGCTGATATGACCTTAGCATAATTCATATCTCCCTCCTTCCTGTTCAGCCTCTCAGCTTCATATGCTGTGTCTTCTCTGGTCAATGCTCCTGAGACTTGCTTCAGCCTGTTTACCTCAAGGACCCTTACCCTGGCTACTGCAGTTTCGACTTGTGCCTCCCAATTCTTTATCTCCTTCTCCAACCTTTTTTCCAATTTGACAGAGAGCTCTTTCTCCATTTTTTCAGAAAGCTCTCCAGATTTTCTCTCCAATTCTTGTTCCATCCTTTTCCACTGCTCCTCCATCCATTCCTCCCTACCAGTACCATTGTCATCTGATCCCTGATTCCTGCGAGTCCCAACCATTTTTTTTTGTAGTGTGTGTGTGTGTGTGTGTGTTCACCTAGTAAAGGTGTGTACGTATGTGTGTGTGTTCTTGTGTTTTGGGGACGTGTGAGGGGGAGATACTGCTAATACATACCAGTAATTCTGAAAAAAAAATTACCAATAGTAATTCTAACACTTACCTATTCTACTTATAAAAAAACGAAGGGGAGGGGTTGCTGTGGCTGAAAGATGTTATACCTCTCTGTCGTGTAGGCTCAAATTTAGTCCCAGCTGTCTTTCCTAGTATTGGTACTCTCTCCACTTATTGCCCTTTCTGGATTTAAGTATCAGTTACTGGTGGTTATTATTATCCTGTTCCTTGCTCACATTGAGAGAGGACTTCCTAGGTTCCTAAGTATTCATACTGCTAATAACTACCGGTAGTAATACTACGATACCCCTCGCAAGACTGCTCTTGTCCTCACACTCTCGGCAACACTATCTTCACCTTATCTGTGCTATTTCTACTCTAATTCTGGTAACAGCTTGCAGGAGTGAGTGACCAGTATCTAACAGTGATGGAAGACCAGAATCCAGAGCCCACATGCAACCACCATAGGTGAACAATACTTGTGTTGGCAGCGGTGTGGTGACAAGTTACCAGCTGCTGATGACATAATCGTCATACATAGGCCTTCTGTCACTATTTTGGAGATCCTTCACCTGTGATGTTTATAACCATATATGCTCATCTATTCCATAACCATATATGCTCATCTATCCCATGTTCTTCATGTGATTTCATTTTTCACTTATGATAGTATACAATTCACATTATATACACTTCACTTTATATGTATAATGGCACGCAACTTATTGTGATGTCACTGCTTCAGCAGGCCTACTCTGCCACTTTCCCTTATTATATGTTTTATTTTTCCTTTCTCCTTTTGCTTATTAACTTTTTCCCTCTCACTATATGGTGCCCCACATTTCACTTGTTATCCAAACGCTGGTAATTCTTGAACACCCACTTCCACACTCACTTTAATCTTTGAATATTTGAATCTGTGTGGCAACAGGTGCCTATTAGCCCCTAACGGTTTGGAACTTTGAAATATTAATGATTTCAGGTTTCCTCTCGACTTTTTCTTAACTAATAACTTTAGTTATTACTCGTAGGATTGTTGTAGGATTGTTCACCGACGTTGTCACTACCACTGATTACTGCTAGCAGTTACTGTGCGCCTTAAAAACACCAAGGTTCTCCGAGCCTTGTGCACCCACGTCTCCATGACGTGTACTCACCTAATTGTACTCACCTAATTGTGGTTGCAGGGGTCGAGACTCAGCTCCTGGCCCCGCCTCTTCAGTGATTGCTACTACGTCCTCTCTCTCTCTCTGCTTCCTGAGCTTTATCATACCTCTTCTTAAAACTATGTATGGTTCCTGCCTCCACTACTTCACTTGCTAGGCTATTCCACTTCCTGATGACTCTATGACTGAAGAAATACTTCCTAACGTCCCTGTGACTCGTCTGAGTCTTCAGCTTCCAGTTGTGTGTGTGTGTGGGAGTGAGTGAGTGTGCACTCACCTAGTTGAGGTTACAGGGATCGAATCCTAGCTCCTGGCCCCGCCTCTTACTGGCTGCTACTAGGTCACTCTCCTTGAACCATGAGCTTTATCATACCTCTGCTTAAACCTATGTATGGATCTTGCCTCCACTACATCGCTTCCCAAACTATTCCACTTCCTGATTACTCTGTGGCTGAGAAAATACTTCCTAACATCCCTGTGATTCATCTGTGTCTTCAACTTCCAATTGTGTCCCCTTGTTGCTGTGTCCCATCTCTGGAACATCCTGTCTTTGTCCACCTTGTCAATTCCTCTCAGTATTTTGTATGTCGTTATCATGTCCCCCCTATCTCTCCTGTCCTCCAGTGTCGTCAGATCGATGTTCCTTAACCTCTCCTTGTAGGACATGGATGTGGGGTACACAAACTAGCCACTTTGGTGGCAAATTCTTAAATCTAATCTGACGTCTCACACGCTGAGACATTCTCTAGCGGCTGTCCCTTACCAGCACTGCTGAAGGCAGGCACCATGACATGAGTCACTCTTACAACACACCCACTCACCGTCACCATTAAGCTGTGCTGTGCTAGAGTCTCTTGCCGTGACCGCCCTGGGAGAGTCTCATTTGAGAACTCCTGGATAAAGGCATGGCTGACAGATAGACAACAGAGAATTTTCATGAATAGGGAGAAATGAGAGTTGGGACACGCCACAAGAGGTGTTCCTCGGGGGTCAGTGTTGGACGCTTTGTTGTTCACAATATACATAAATGACAGATGAGGGAATAAATAGCAACATAAGCAAGATTGATGATGACAACAAAATAGGCCATCGGATTAATTTTGACAAGGACTCTAGGAAGCTACAGGAAGATCTGACTACACTGTTGCAGTGGTTGGAGAAGTGGCAGATACAGTTTAATATTGACAAATTATCCAAAAACTAAATAATGTAGATCTTAACTGGTCTGAATGCAAGAAAGTCTTAGGAATTCTGGTTAACAGTAATCTAAAAACAAAGCAGTAGTGCAGAAGTGTTCGTGATAAAGCAAATAGAATTTTTTATTTCATATGAAGATGTATAAATAACAAGAATTCTCAGGTTATTCTTCAGCTCTATTCTCTTTAAGGAGAGGCTCCTTATAGTGGTAAAGAGGTTTTCGGTCTGAGAAATTGGACCTTCCTGTCTTCTTCCTCTGACCTATCCTAATTACCCCCACTCCTCCCTTCCCAGCTCCATCCTTCCCATCCCTCTTTTTCCATCCCTTCTCCTTTCCCCATTCCTCCCCTCTCCTCCACTCCTTTTTCTACTTATGGCCTTTGTGGTCCATTCCTCAGGAATTCTAACTCCTAGGTTGGGGAAAGAGTATTGTTATCTGTCCCATTCTGTTGAGGTCCTAGGTGGTGGAATTGTTTGTGGAGGAATTTGGATCATCAGGGGATGTCCCAGTCCGTTTCCGGGGGGAAAGGGTGACGTGTGATGTCTTTCGGGTGACGAATGTATCACCGGAAGCTGCCTGTCGAATTCCGGGAGGTGGTAGCCTTGTAGCAGGTTTCTAACCTCCATCTAATTTGCCCACAGAGGTGGTTTGGTAGACATGCTATCCTGAATTACTGGTATGAAGGGTAGGGTATGGTACGAGTTCCTTGCTGCAGCTGCAATACTGACCACACTGAGGTCCTCTTTTCAAAGCTTATTCTCTATAAAGATTACAATGTTGAATTTACAGAATTTGGTTGTTGTGTGGTTTACATGTAGTTAAATAATGATTACAAAGTGTACCACTAGAATGCCTAGCATGGCTAGGCATTTCGGGCAGACTTAGTTTAATTCTTTATTTTAAAATATTACAAATTATGAGGTAAGTTGGTATTATGGCTAAGTGACTAAATACTAGTTTGTGAGTTTAGCAATGTGAATGTTTTTGTTTTGGCACAGTACATAGTTTCAGTACTGGAGTATCATAGGATTCATTATTTTAAGATTGAGATTAATATTTCTGTTTATGGCCAAATGCGTGAGTGAGTGTAAGTGTGAACCACCAGGTGGTATTCATGTAGTTAGTTGATGGGGTGTATCAGGGAGATAAGATGTTTTCTAATGGTAGTTTTGAAGGTGATGAATGTGTCTGCAGTTCTAGAGTTCTCAGGTAGGGTGTTCCAGATTTTAGGGGCTTTGACATACATTGAATTTTTGTAAAGGTTTAGTCGGACACGGGGAATGTCGTAGAGATGATTGTGTCTGGTGTTATGCCTGTGGGTTCTGTCACAACTATCAAGAAAGTGTTTTAGGTCAAGGTTGATATTGGAGTTTAAGGTCCTGTAGATGTAGATTGCACAGTAGTAAGTGTGGATGTACTGAACAGGGAGTAAGTTTAGATCTATGAAGAGTGGGGGGGGGTGTTGCCAGGGATGGGATTTAGTGATTATTCTTACTGCAGCTTTTTGTTGGGTTATTATTGGCTTTAGGTGTGTTGCTGCAGTTGATCCCCAAGCACAAATAGCATAGGTGAGGTATGGATAAATAAGTGAGTGGTATAGTGTGAGAAGGGCATTTTGCGGCACGTAGTATCGTATCTTGGAGAGGATCCCAACCGTTTTGGATACTTTTCTGGTTATGTGTTGGATATAGGTGCTGAAATTCAGGTTGTTGTCAGGGTATAGGCCTAGGAATTTGCCCTCATTATGTCTGGTAATTAGAGTATTGTCGATCTTAATGTTAATTTGTGCATCTCCTGCTCTGCTACCAAACATAATATAGTAGGTTTTGTCAATGTTGAGCGTAAGTTTATTGGCTGTCATCCAAGTCGATATTTTGATCAGCTCCTCGTTAACAATGGTGTTGAGGGTGGCAAGATTAGAGTGACAGATGACATATGTCGTGTCGCCAGCAAAGAGAATGGGTTTCAGGTGTTGGGATACGTTTGGAAGATCATTGACGTATATGAGGAAGAGCATGGGACCAAGGACACTTCCCTGCGGAACTCCAGTATCAAGTGGCCGTGTTGTTGATGCTGTGTCTTTAATGGTGACATGCTGATACCTATTAGTAAGGTAAGATTTGAAATAAGCAAGCGCATGGCCTCTTATACCGAAATGGTCAAGTTTGTGGAGTAGGATGTCGTGGTCTACTGTGTCAAAAGCTTTTCTTAGGTCAATAAAAATTCCTAGTGGATATTCCTTAATTTCTAATGCTGTGTAAAGCAGATCTAGCATTTTTATGATTGCATCATTAGTGCTTTTATTTTTCCTGAATCCAAATTGGCAGGGGTTGAGTATGTTTTGTGCTGTTATAAATGAATATAGTCTCCTGTGCACGAGTTTCTCAAAGATTTTGGATAGCAATGGTAAGTTTGATATTGGCCTATAGTTGTTTAAGTCTGTAGGGTCACCACCTTTATGTATTGGTGTAACTCTTGCCATCTTGAGTAGTTTCGGGAAGGTGCTAGTTTCTAGTGACTTGTTAAAAAGTAATGAAATAGCATGCGAAAGGATATGGGCCGCTCACTTGTACAGTAATGGTGGGACATTAGACAGATTCCCTGAGTTTTTTTTAAGTAACTTTATAATCTCGGTGACTTCCGAGGGCTCAGTTGGTGCAAGATAGAAGGAATTTGGGAAATTCCCATCTAGGTAGTCCCCAGCATAGGCATTGGTATGTGGGATTTTATTGGCGAGATTAGATCCTATTGTTGAGAAGAAGTCGTTTATCTTGTTAGCTGTGTCAGTGGGATGTAGTGGTGTTTCATTAGGTTTAGTTAGGACAATATTCTTGTTTTTTTTTTCAGTTTGTGGGTCCCTAGAATCTGAGAGAGTGTTTTCCAGGTCTTTTTTATATCTCCTCTAGTGTCTATGAATCTTCTGGAGTAGTATAGTTGTTTGGCTTTCTTTATTACTTTGGTGAGAACTGATGAATAGTGTTTAAGAATATCTTTGTGTATTAGGCCCTGTCTATATTGCTTTTCATATTGGTGTTTCTTGTCAATGGATTTCAGAATGGTGCTGGTTAGCCATGGGCAACCAAGCCGTTTGTTTGTGATCTGTTTCGTTTTTATAGGACAATGTTTGTTGTATAGTCTAAGTAATTTGTTAAGAAAAATGTCTGTCCAGTCATCAATACCATTGGCCTTGGAGAATTCTGTGGGCCAATCAACAATCTGTAGGTCAGCTGTGAACTTCCTTATTGAGGCCTCGTCATGGAGTCTAAATGATACTTTGTTGTATTCAAGTGGTGGTTTACTAATGTTTGTCAGGAGGAAGGTAGGGTAGTGGTCTGTAGTGCTATCTGTGATTATCCCTGATTTAAGGGGGGCTAGTATATTGGTCCATATGTGGTCTATTATGGTTGCACTTGTCTCAGTGAGCCTGGTTGGTTTAGTTATTGTTGGTATGAGAAGTGTGTTGTTCATATTGTTGATGAAATCAGTTACAGGCTGATCATCTAGTAAGAAGGTGGTGCTTATTCATTTGTTTGTTTGTTATTAGTGACTTTAATTTCTCACTGAAATTTGGGATGTTTGTGTGAGGTATCCGGTAAATGGCACCGATTGTTATAGGTGTCTTAAGGTTTTTTACAGTAAAATTAGCAAAAATGTATTCCCCGTATTCATCACTAAAGCAAGTGGTGCTAATACAAGATAATTGGTTAGAGTAATAGATTGCAATACCACCCCCAACTTGGTTTGGTCTACAGTTGTGAATTGCTGTGTATCCTGGTAGAGGGTAGATATCTATTGTGTCTTGGGTGCGGAGGGGGATTTATGACGTGACGGGGATTTGTGATGTGACGGGGGATTTGTGACGTGACGGGGGATTTGTGACGTGACGGGGGATTTGTGACGTGACGGGGGATTTGTGACATGATGGGGGATTTGTGACGTGGCGGTAATTTTGTGACGTGATGGGGGATTTGTGGCATGACGTGGGATTTGTGACGTGACGGGGGATTAGTGACGGGGGATTTGTGATGGGGGATTTGTGATGGGGGATTTGTGACGGGGGATTTGTGACGGAAGATTTGTGACGAGAGATTTGTGACGGTGGATTTATGACGTGACGGGGGATTTGTGATGTGATGTAGGATTTGTGACATGAATGGGGATTTGTGACGTGACGGGGATTTGTGACGTGACGGGGGATTTGTGACGTGACGAGGGATTTGTGACGTGACGGGAGATTTGTGACGTGATGGGGGATTTGTGACGTGATGGGGGATTTGTGACATGACAGGGGATTTGTGACGTGGCGGGAATTTGTGACGTGATGGGGGATTTGTGGCGTGACAGGGGATTTGTGACGTGACGGGGGATTTGTGATGTGATGGGGGATTTGTGACGGGGGATTTGTGATGGGGGATTTGTGACGGGGGATTTGTGATGGGGGATTTGTGATGGGGGATTTGTGATGGGGGATTTGTGACGGGGGATTTGTGACGAGAGATTTGTGATGGCGGATTTGTGACCGTGGATTTGTGACCTGGGATTTGTGACCTAGGATTTGTGACTGTTTCATTCCTCTTAGGAACTACCCCTCCACTTATTTTTACTTTTTATGGTAAAGCAAAAGAAAAAGTAACTTAACCATGGGGTCCCAAGTCCATGACATTTCTTCCAGAGTCCTTTCTACTGCGGCGCCCTCTCTCAACCCTATATCATTATCTTTGGACCTTTCTAACACCCTGGTACCTTCTGCAAGTAACATTTTGTTGTCTGTCTCTAGTACAGAGGTCCCACCTGAATCCTATTATATATCCAAGCTCTGCACGTCTATGACCATGCTTCCAGTTTTTCCCTCTAAGATTTTCAGATCACCTGCCCATCTCAGAACGTACTACCTCTGCTCCCACTCCTAAACGACCATGATCTTTAACAGATGACACTTGCAATGCAGTATTAGTATGTGGGGCAGAAGTTTGTGGTTACAGGAGGGTGGGTGCAGGAGGAAAGAGGAGTGATTCATGGAATGATGTAGTAAAGGGTGTGATAAAAGAGAAAAAGGTAGCTTATGAGAAGTGTTTACAAAGCAGAAGTGTTATAAGAAGACTAGATTATATGGAGAGTAAAGGAAAGGTGAAGAGAGTGATGAGAGAGTGGGAGAGGCACTGTCAAGAAATTTTAATGAAAATAAGAAAAAAATTTGGAATTAAACAAGTCAATTAAAAGCAGAGTAGGGGAGTTAGTAGATGGGGAGATGGATTGGGTGGATGGCAAGAATATTTTGAGGAACTTTTAAATGTCGACAAAGAAAGGGAGGCGGTAATTTCATGCACTGGCCAGGGAGGTATACCATCTTTTAGGAGTGAAGAAGAGCAGGATGTAAGTGTGGGGGAGGTGCATGAGGCATTACTTAGAATGAAAGGAGGTAAAGCAGCTGAAACTGACAAGATCATGACAGAAATGTTAAAAGGAGGGGGGATATAGTGTTGAAGTGGTTGGTAGTTTTGTTTAATAAATGTATGAAAGAGGGGAAGGTGCCTAGGGATTGGCAGAGAGCATGTATAGTCCCTTTATATAAAGGGAAGGGGAACAAGACAGATTGTAAAAATTATAGAGGAATAAGTTTATCGAGTATACCAGGAAAAGTGTACGGTAGGGTTATTATTGAAATAATTAGAGGTAAAACAGAATGTAGGATTGTGGATGAGCAAGGAGGCTTCAGAGTGGGTAGGGGATGTGTAGATCAAGTGTTTACATTGAAGCATATATGTGAACAGTATTTAGATAAAGGTAGGGAAGTTTTTTTTTTGCATTATGGATTTAGAAAAGGCATATGATAGAGTGGATAGAGGAGCAATGTGGCAGATGTTGCAAGTATATGGAATAGGTGGCAAGTTACTAAATGCTGTTAAGGGATTTTATGAGGATAGTGAGGTTCAGGTTAGGGTGTGTAGAAGAGAGGGAGACTACTTCCTGGTAAAAGTAGGTCTTAGACAGGGATGTGTAATGCCACCATGGTTGTTTAATATATTTATAGATGGGGTTGTAAAAGAAGTAAATGCTAGGGTGTTCGGGAGAGGGGAGGGATTAAATTATGGGGAATCAAATACAAAATGGGAATTGACACAGTTACTTTTTGCTGATGATACTGTCCTTATGGGAGATTCTAAAGAGAAAAATGCAAAGGTTAGTGGATGAGTTTAGGAGTGTGTGTAAAGGTAGAAAGTTGAAAGTGAACATAGAAAAGAGTAAGGTGATGAGGGTATCAAATGATTTAGATAAAGAAAATTTGGATATCAAATTGGGGAGGAGTATGGAAGAGGTGAATGTTTTCACATACTTGGGAGTTGACGTGTCGGTGGATGGATTTATGAAGGATGAAGCTAATCATAGAATTGATGAGGGAAAAAAGATGAGTGTTGTGTTGAGGTATATGTGGAGACAAAAAACGTTATCTATGAGTGTGAAGCTTGGGTTGTGAATGCAGCAGAGAGGAGGCGGTTGGAGGCAGTGGAGATGTCCTGTCTAAGGGCAATGTGTGGTGTAAATATTATGCAGAAAATTTGGAGTGTGGAAATTAGGAGAAGGTGTGGAGTTAATAAAAGTATTAGTCAGAGGGCTGAAGAAGGGTTGTTGAGGTGGTTTGGTCATTTAGAGAGAATGGATCAAAGTAGAATGACATGGAGAGGGTATAAATCTGTAGTGGAAGAAAGGCGGGGTAGGGGTCGTCCTTGTTGAAGGGACGGGGTAAAGAAGGCTTTGACTTCCAGCAAGGGTGCGTGAGCATGTTTGATAGGAGTGAATGGAGACGAATGGTATTTGGGACCTGACGAGCTGTTGGAGTGTGAGCAGGGTAATATTTAGTGAAGGGATTCAGAGAAACCAGTTATTTTTATAGCCGGACTTGAGTCCTGGAAATGGGAAGTACAATGCCTGCACTTTAAAGGAGGGGTTTGGGATATTGGCAATTTGGAGGGAAATGTTGTGTATATTTATACGTATATGCTTTTAAACTCGGTGGGAGACAGCAAACTTGCTAAAAAAAAAAAAAAAAAAAAAAAAAAAAACTTTCAAGAGGTAATCGAAGCAGTGTCATCTGTTAATGGTCATGGTTGTTTAGGTGTGGGAGCAGAAGTAGTCCGTTCTGAGGTGATCTCAAAATCGTAGAGGGAGAAGCAGGAAGAATGGTCAAAGACTTGCAGAAGATGGATTAAAGAAAAGAGGTAATCAGGTACTTCGGGCCATGATGCCTCACACAGTCGTAGTTTGCAAGGTGATGGAACATCTAATAAATAGACATTTGGTGTGGTATTTAGAGACACAATACCTCTCCACTAGTCAACATGGCTTCCGTAAGGGCTGGTACATTATTGACACCTTATTCCGCTTAGATACCTATATTCACAATGCCTTTGCTAGTAACCACTACTTTTCCTTAAATCTTCTTATCTGAGAGACACTTCTGTGTTCATGTTAATAATTTCCTTTTACTGGACTTTATCCAACCTCAAGAACACATCCCACAGGGATGTGTTCTTGAGCTTGGATAAAGTAGTGCTAAGTAGTAGTGCTAAGTAGTAGTGCTAAGTAGTAGTGCTAAGTAGTAGTGCTAAGTAGTAGTGCTAAGTAGTAGTGCTAAGTAATAGTGCTAAGTAGTAGTGCTAAGTAGTAGTGCTAAGTAGTAGTGCTAAGTAGTAGTGCTAAGTAGAGTAGTGCTAAGTAGAGTAGTGCTAAGTAGTAGTGCTAAGTAGTAGTGCTAAGTAGAGTAGTGCTAAGTAGAGTAGTGCTAAGTAGAGTAGTGCTGAGTAGTAGTGCTAAGTAGTAGTGCTAAGTAGTAGTGCTAAGTAATAGTGCTAAGTAGTAGTGCTAAGTAATAGTGCTAAGTAGTAGTGCTAAGTACTAGTAGTAGTAGCTCCCATCTTGTTCCTCATCCTCATATCCGACATAGACAAGGATGTCAGCCACAGCACCGTGTCTTCCTTTGCAGATGACACCCGAATCTGCATGACAGTGTCTTCCATTGCAGACACTGCAAGGCTCCAGGCGGACATCAACCAAATCTTTCAGTGGGCTGCAGAAAACAATATGAAGTTCAACGATGAGAAATTTCAATTACTCAGATATGGTAAACATGAGGAAATTAAATCTTCATCAGAGTACAAAACAAATTCTGGCCACAAAATAGAGTGAAACACCAACGTCAAAGACCTGGGAGTGATCATGTCGGAGGATCTCACCTTCAAGGACCATAACATTGTATCAATCGCATCTGCTAGAAAAATGACAGGATGGATAATGAGAACCTTCAAAACTAGGGAGGCCAAGCCCATGATGACACTCTTCAGGTCACTTGTTCTATCTAGGCTGGAATATTGCTGCACTCTAACAGCACCTGCTAAGTAGCAGTGCTGGCTAAGTAGTAGCCTAAGCAATAGTGCTAAGTGCAAGTAGAAAGCTAAGTGCAAGTAGAAAGCTACACAGAAAAGCTAAGTAGCAGTGCTGGCAAGTAGAAAGGTACAAGTAGTGCTAAGTAACAGTGCGGTTAAGTCAAGAAAAGCCAAGCAGCAGTGCCAAGCAGCAGTGCCTAAGTAAGCAGCGACCATAGCAGTGAGCAAGTACAGCAAGTGCCAAGTAGCCAAGTGAACAAAAGCATAGTAGTGCCAAGAAGTAGAGCCAAGTAAGTAGAAAAGCAAGTAGTAGTGATAAAGCAATAGTGCCAAGTAGTAGTGCTAAGGCAACAGTGCTGCCAAGTAGCAGTACAAGTAAGTAGCAGTAGCCAAGTGCAGTAAGTGCTAAGTAGTGCCTAAGTCGCTCCTTGTCTGTCTCAACTATTGGATCTAACAGCAGCAAAGGTCCTAAATGCACTAGGAAGACAAAAAGAATGCAGATGTAACATATACAGACTTTGCAAAAAGCCTTTCGGACAAGCGTGACCATATGGCACAACAGCGCAACAAAATGCGAAAGCTAAATGGAACAAGGAAAAGTATAGTTTATCGATGGATCTACAATTTCCTCACCAACAGTAACACAAGAGAGGCAGGCTTCGTCAACAGAGTAAAGTCCGGAGGCAGCTACGGTGAAAAGTTTCTCGTTCCACCACAAGGTACAGTACTTCGATTCCTACATCTTGTTCCTCATCCTCATATCCTGACATAGACAAGGATACACAGCCTACAGCACCTGCAGGTCCTCCCTTGGGCAGATGACACCCGAAGTCCGTCACGACAGTGTCTTCCCATTGCAGACACTGCAAAGCTCCCAGGCGGGACATCAACCAAATCTTTCAGTACTGCAGAAAACAATATGAAGTTCTAACGATGAGAAATTTCAATTACCGTCAGATATGGTAAAACATGAGGAAATTGAAATCTTCATCAGAGTACAAAACAAATTCTGGGCCAGCCAAAATAGAGCGAAACACCAACGTCAAAGACCTGGAGTGGATCAAGGCGTCGGAGGATCTTCACCTTCAATGGACCATGAACATTGTTATCCAATCGCATCTGCTAGAAAAAACGACAGGATGGATACAATGAGAACCTTCAAAATCTAGGGGAGGTGGCCAAGCCTTCCATGATGACACTCTTCAGGTCACTGGTTCTATCTAGGCTGGAACATTGATGCACACTCAACAGCCCTTTTCAAGGCAAGGCAGGTGAAATTGCTGACCTAGAAAATGTACAGAGAACTTTCACGGCATATCGTGCATAACGGAGATAAAACACCACCCAACCATTGGGGAGCGCTTTGGAGGTTCCTAAACCTGTATTCCCTGGAACGGCGGAGGAGGGAGAGACATGCTACGATTATATACACCTGGAAAATCCTTAGAGGACTAGGGGTACCGAACTTGCACACGAGGAATCACTCACTACGAAAGCAAAAGATTCTTGGCAGACGATGCACCATCCCCCAATGAAAAAGCAGGGGTGTCACTAGCACGTTAAGAGACCATACAATTAAGTGTCAGGGGCCCTGAGATCTGTCTAATCAACCGCCTCCCAGTACACACAAGGGGGATTACCAACACATCCTCCTGGGCAGTCTTCAAGCTGGCACCTGACAAGCACCTGAAAGTCCAGTTCCCGGATCAGCCGGGCTGTGGCTCGTACGTTGGTTTGCCAGCAGCCACCAGCAGCAACAGCCTGGCTTGATCAGGCTCTGATCCACCAGGAGGCCTCAACAGCGAGACCGGGCCGCGGGGCGGGTTGGACCCCTGAACTCTCCAGGTAAACCCAGGCGGCAGTAAAGTACAAGTAGTAGTGCAAGCTGGCAATAGTGCCAAGCAGTAGTGCCAAGGCAGCAGTGCCTAAGTAGCAGTGCCTAAGTAGCAGTGCTAAGCAGTAGTGCTAAGGTAGCAGGTTAAGGCAACAGTGCCTAAGTAGCAGTGGCAAGGTAGTAGTGCTGGCAAGTAGCAGCGCCAAGTAGTAGCGAAGGCTAGCAGCGCTGGGCAGAGTAGTGCCAAGTAGTCAGTGCCGCGCCAAGGCAGCAGCTGGCCATAACAGTGCCAACAGCAGTGCCAAGCTGCCAGCAGCGCCAAGTAGAGAGCTGGCCAAGCAGCAGCCAAGGCTAACAGCGCCTACGAGCATGCTGGCCGAGCAGGCCAAGTAACCAGGGCCACAGCAGCCGCCAAGTGCCAAGCAGCGGCTGGGCCAAGTGCAGCGCCAAGTAGCAGTGGCTACAGAGCAGTGCGCCAAGAAGTAGTGCCAAGTAGCAGTGCTGGGCCAAGTAGCCAAGTAACCAAGTAACCAAGTAGCCAGTAGCCAAGCAGAAGTACCAAGGCAACAGTGATGGCAACAAGTACCAAGTAGTAGTTGCCATGAAAGAGTGCCAACTAGAGAGTAGCCTTAAAAGTAAGTAATACTACAGCAGTACCAAGCTTACAAGTAGTGCCAAGTAGCCAGTGCCAAGTAGAAGTGCCAAGCAGCAGTGCCAAGGCATGAGGTAAGTGCCAAGACAGATACAGGCGCCAAGTAGAAAAATAAGAGGCCAAGTGGCCACATGAGCAGAGCAAAGGCCAAGCAGCAGTGCCATGGAGCAGTAGCCAAGCCAGAGCAGTGCCAAGCAGCAGGCTGGCGCCAAGGTGCAAGAGGCTGGCCAAGCAGCAGTGCCTGGCTAAGTAACAGTGCTACAGAGTGCCAAAGGCAGCAGTGCCAAAGTAAGGCAGTGCCAAGTAGTAGTGCCAAGGAAGCAGGCTAAGCTAAGCAGAGCCAAGCAAGTAGAGCCAAGTAAGCAGTGGCCTAAGCAGCAGTGCCAAGTAGCAGTGCCAAGGCAGAGAAGGCCATAGCCAGCTAAGCAGTAGTGCCACAGCAGTGCCAAGCAATAGAAAGCCAATGCAAGCAGTGCCTAAGTAAGAGGTGCCAAGTAAGCAAGAGCCAAGTAATGCAGGCCAAGCAGCAGCGCCAAGCAAGTAGTGCCATAACAGTGCCAAGCTAAGTAGTGCAGTACAAGGCAATAGTGCCAAGCAGCAGTGTCCAAGTAGCAGTGCCAAGCAAGTAGTGCCAAGCAGGTAGCAAGTGCAGCCAACAGTGGCCAAGTAGCAGTGCCAAGCAATAGCACAACAGCAGTGCCAAGCAACAGAGGCCATAAGCAGTAAAGTACCACAGCAAGTACCCAGCAAGTATGCCAAGCACTAGCAGGTGTTTACGCAAAGATGGCTTAAGCAGTAGCCTATAACAGCAAGTAGCCAAAAATGAATAATAGTGCCATAAGAGAAGATACTAGTAGCAACAACAATACCAAGCAGTAGTGCCAAGTAGCAGTGCCTAAGCAGCAGTGCCGATAAGCAACAGTGCCAAGTAACAAAGTATGCTAAGTGAGTAGCGACATGGCACAGGCTGGCCATGTAGCAGCGCCAAGTAACAGCGCCAAGCAGCAGCGCCAAGGCTAACAGCGCCATGCAGCAGCTACCAAGTAGCCAAGCACCACAGCAAAGCCAAGCAGCAGTGCCAAGCAGCAGTGCCAAGGCAGAGCAGCGCCAAGCAGCAGTGCCAAGCAGTGCCAAGTGCCAAGAGTAGGCGCCAAGTGAGAGTGCTAATGCAGAGCAGCGCCAAGCAACAGTGCCGAAGGTAGCAGCGCCAAGCTAACAGTGCCGCAGTGCTAAGTGCCAAGCAGGCAGCCAAGCAGCAGTGCCACGTCAGTGCCAAGTAGCAGCGCCAAGCAGGAGTAGCCGGGCTAAGCAAGTAGCCAGCCAAGTAGCAGTGTTAAGCCAGAGCAGCGAGGCATGCCAAGTGCCAAGCAGCAGCCAAGCACAGTGCCTAAGCAGCAGTGCCAAGCCAGCAGGCGCCAAGCAGCAGCGCTGGCAACAGCGCTGGCAGCAGTGCGCCTAAGGCAGCAGCGCCAAGCAGCAGTGCCAAGCAGAGCAGCGCCACAGCAGAGGCCAAGCAGCAGTGCCTAAGCAACAGTGCCAGCAGCAGTGCCAAGCAGCAGTGCCAAGCTAACAGGCGCCAAGTAAGTACCGCCAAGCCATGCAGCGCCAAGCAGTAAAACCAAGCAGCAGTGCCACAGCCAAGAGCGAGGCGGCCAGTAACCAAGTACCAAGTGCCAAGCAGGTGCCAAGTAGCAGTGCCAAGTGAGCAGTGGCCAAGCAACAGTAGCCAAGGCAGTAGGCGCCACCAGCAGTGCGGCTGGCCAAGTAGCAGTGCTGGCCGGGCAGAGCAGTGCCACAGCAGCAGCCAACGGAAGAAGTGCGCCAAGCTAACAGTGCCACAGTAGCGCTACAGGGCAGCAGCTGGGCCAACAGTGCCAAGTAGCAGTGCCTAAGCGGCAGCGGCTGGCCAAGTAGCAAGTAAGCCAAGAGCAGTGCCAAGCAGCAGCGCCGCCAACAATGGTGCCAAGCAGCAGTGCCAAGGCAGAGTGAGCGCTAAGGCAGCAGCCAAGCAGTCAGTGCCAAGCAACAGGCGCCAAGTAGGGCAGTGCCAAGGAGAAAGCCATAGCAGTGCCACCAAGAGAGTACCAAGCAGCAGAGCTGGCGAGTGAGGCCTACAAGTAGTGCCGCTACAGTAGTGCCTATGAAGAAAGCTACAGACAAGTGCCAAGCAGCAGTGGCCAAGGCAGAGTGGCGCCAAGTAACAGTGCCACAGGTCTGGCCAAGTAGCCAGGCTACACAGTGGGCCAAGGCCAGGAAGCCAGAGCAGCTAAGCAGCAGCTGGCCAAGAGTGAAAAGGGTAAGTAGCAGCGCCAAGCAGCAGTGGCCAACAATAGCGCAATGTCAAGCAGAAAAGGCCAAGTAGCAGTGATACAGTAGTTGCTTAGTAAACTAACAGCAGGGCCACAGCAGTGCCTACAAGTAGTGCCTAAAGAGAGGCCAAGCTAAGCAGATATAGTAGGCCAAGCAGAAGAAAAGCCAAGCAGGCAGTGCCTACAGTAGCCAAGCTAAGCACATGCCAAGAGCAGTGCCTACAATAGTGAACCAAGTAGCCAAGAAAGCCAAGCAGCAGTGCCTAAGTAGCAGTGCCAAGGTAGTAGAGCAGCGCTGGCAGTAGCAGTGGCCAAGCAACAGTGCCTAAGCAGTGAGGCTACCAAGTAGAGGCCAAGCAGCAGTGGCCACCAGCAGGTGCCTAAGTAGCAGTGCCAAGTGAGCAGCTACACAGTGCCAAGGCAGCAAAGCAAGCAGAGGAGTGCCAAGTAGCAGTGCCAACAGTAGTGCCAAGTAGCAGTGCCAAGGCAGTAGCAAGCTAACAAGTAGCTAAGCAGCAGTGCCTAAGCAACAGTGCCATAAGCAGCAGTGCCTAAGTAGAGTAGCACTACAGGTAAGTGCCACAGTAAAAGCAAGTAGCAGTGCTACAACAGTACCAATAGAAAAGGCTTGGTTAGCAGGTAAAGAAGCATGGCAGAGATTACTAGCCAAGTGAGCAGAGTAGAGCAAATACATATAGTACCACAGAGTAGCGGCCAAAGTAACAAGTAGCCATAACAGCAAGCAAGCAGTGCCAAGGTAGCAGTGCCAAGTAACAGGTGCCAACAGCAAGTAGCAGGAGCGCAACAGCGCCAAGTAGCAGTAAGCTACACAGTGCCAAGTAATAGTGCCAAGCAACAGCCGAGGCAGCAGCCAAGCAGCAGTGCCAAGCAGCAGTGCCAAGCAGTAGCGCCACGTAACAGTGCCATGCAAGCAGCTGCCACAGCAGGTGCCTAAGCAGGTGCCAAAAGGCAGCAGTGCCAAGCAGCAGTGCCAAGGGCAACAGTGCCAAGCAGCAGTGGCCTGGCGAGCAGTGCCGCTAACAGTGCCAAGTAGCAGTGCCACAGGCGCCAAGCAATAGCGCGCCAAGCACAGTGCCAAGTGGCAAGTAGTGCCAAGGCAGCAGTGCCAAGCAAGCAGTACGCCTGGGCAGCAGTGCCAAGCAGCAGTGCCGGGCAGCAGGCGCCAAGTAGAGCAAGTAACCAGTGGCCGGGCAATAGTGGCCAAGTAAGCAGTGCCAATGCAGCAGTGCCGCCAGGTACCAGCCGCTGGCAGCAGGCCGGCGCAAGCAGCGCCACCAGCAGTGCCAAGCAGCAGCGCCGGCCATGCAGGCGCTACCGGCAGCCAGCGCCAAGTAGCCAAGTGCCAAGTAACAGCGCCAAGCAGCAGCGCCAAGCCAGTATACAACAGTGCCAAGAGCAGTGCCAAGGCAGTGCCAAGAGCCAAGTGCTAACAGCGCCAAGCAGGCAGCGCCGGATAACAGTGCCAAGCAGTAGCGCCTGGCGAGAGTCAGTGCCAAGCAGAGCAGCGCCTACAGCAGAAAAAGCCAAGCAGAGCAGGCACCAACACGCCAAGTAGCAGAGTGCTGGCCAACAGCACCAAGGGCTAGCAGCAGCCGCTAACAGTGCCAAGCAGTGCTGGCACAGAGCAGGCCGCAAGTGCAGAGCAGTGCCACAGTAGCGCCAAGAAACCAAGGCAAGCAGTGCCAAGTAGCGGGCAAACAGCAAGCCAAGGCTAAGCAGTGCCACAGGCGCCACAGACGCCAAGTAGGCAGGTGCCATAACAGTGCCAAGTAGGCAGTGGCCGCAGCAGTGCCAAGCAGTAGTGGCCTAACAGTGCCAACAGCAGCGCCAAGCAACAGCGCCAAGCAGCAGCGCCAAGGGCAGAGCAGCGCTGGCGAGCAGGCGCCAAGCAGCAGGCTAAGCCAAGGTAGAAAGGCCTGGCAACAGTGCCAAGCAGCAGCGCCAAGTAGCAGTGCCAAGGCAACAGTGCCAAGCAGGCAGTGCCACAAGGCAGTAGCGCCAAGCAACAGCGCCAATGAAACAGCGCCAAGCAGTGCCTAAGCAGCAGCGCCGATAACAGTGCCTACAGTAGAGCGCCAAGGCTAACAGCATAGCCACAGCCAAGTGCCAGGGAGTAGAAAGGCTAACGCAGAGAAAGTGGCTACAGTAGTGCCAAGCAGAGCAGTACCAAGCAACAGTGCCAAGCAGCAGTGCCAAGGCTAACAGCGCCAAGCTAGCAGCGCCTAACTAACAGCGGCCAAGGCAGCAGCGGAAGTAGAGCAGGCGCTGGCTGGCAGAGCAGCCAAGGAGGCAGCCAAGCAGAAGCGAGCCAGCGCCAAGTAGCAGGCGCCAAGCAATAGTGCCAAGCAGCAGCGCCAAGCAAGCAGCGCCTGCAGCAGCGCCAAGCAGCAGGCGCTAAAGTAAAAGCAGCACCAAGTACCAAGTAGCAGGCCACAGAGCAGTGCCAAGCAGAGTGAAAAGCAGCTGGCGAAAGAGCGCTAAGGCAGAGCAGCGCCAAGCAACAGTGCCACAGCCAAGTAGCCAGGCGCTAACAATATGCCAAGTAGTAGCGCCAAGTAACAGTGCCGCCAAGTAGCAGTACCAAGGCAGAGCAAGCACCAGGCAGAGCAAGTGCCATGTAGAAAGCTAAGCAGAGCAGCGCTACAGAGAAGCACAAGTACAGATAGTGCCAAGTAGCAGTGCCAAGCAGAGGGCACTGTGCAGCCTCTCTCCAGAATGCTGTCATCTGTGTTTCCCATTGGTCTACTACTCATGAGTTTAAATTTTCTGGTGCTAAAATGCACCAGATTACATTCATCAAATGTTCTGTTGACTCTGATACTCCATTGTACTCCACTGAGTTTAGTGATAGGGTCAGATTTCTCAGCTTTCTGTTTGATCGCCGGTTGTTTTGGAAACCTCATATTACCTCCCAGAAAACAGCTTGCCATACCTGGCTGAACCTCCTTAAAACCCTCACTCATCTTTCGTGGGGGTGGATTGTTGAACTCTCCGTCGACTGCATTCATCCCTAATTTTATCAAATTTAGATTATAGCGACCAGATATATTTTTTTGCCTCTCCCAGAACTCTTTGTAAACTTGAATCCATTCATCATCTGGGTTTATGTTTACGTCTAGGTGCGCTTTTTGCTACTCACTTGTCGAAAACCTATATGCACAGGCGAATGTTCTATATTTGAATATCTTTGAATGATGTCCGTAATTCCCACTGCCTCCGTTATTTTGTCCCCTCTCATGACCTTCACGATACTTCTACATACAAGATAGTAATGGACGTTAGAGGTCTATTATTTGATCTTCGATCTTCACTCCTGTTTACTTCCTCCCTTTTCTCTTTGTTTTCACTCACTCAAGGCTTCTCTTCAGTTGCCCCCTTTATATGTTCGTCTAGCATCTAACTTCTCTCTTATGCCTTGGGAGGTTCCGACAGTTCATGTCTGTTCTTCCCAACTGCCATGCACGATAGCTTTTTTTTCCTCAACCACTTCCGATCTCATTCTCATGCTGTTGCATTGTACACTGTGCTGTACGAGGTCATTTATTAGAGTCTGCAGCATCTTCAGACTCCTTTAGTGCTCTGCAAGCTATTAAAAAATTTGATTCGCCTCATCCCCAACTTCTTTGCAGACAACTTTGCTTGCTCCCCATTTCTAGCAAAAAACAAAGAAATCGTTTTCTGCTTGGCCCCTGGTCATGTTGATGTTCGGGACAACAAGCAGGCAGACTGCTCTGTGGTCAGTAGTACATGACCTCCAAGTTTCATATAGAGGTATTCCATTCTCAGTGTATTTTGGTGTAAACTCTAACCACCTTTAGATATAAGTCCGATATGGCTTATAACAAATTATATTCTATCAAGTTAAGTTTAAGCTTCTGGCCATCTTCTTGTCATCGGTGCCAAGGTTGGGAGATTATGCTTTCCTGTTTTTGAAACACACACTCGTCTTACTCATGGGTACCTTATGGAGAGGCACCCTCTGCTACTCTGTGCGAACTGTCAGGTTCCAGTTTCAGTTTGTGATATTCTATTGGACTGTCCTGTCTATTAACGAGCATGCAGAATTTACTTCTGACATTGTCACCACTCTAACGCCCTTACTTTTTCTTCCCTCCTTACTGATGGACCCACCTGTGACTCAGACTCCCTTTTTGACTTTTTTAACAGCAACTGATTTATTACACAAACTTTGAAAATACTTCCTTTAGCATTTCTCACAGCCCTTGCTAACTCTACCTCTGTTATCCTGTCCACTCTTGCATTTCCCTCTGCCTTGCAGTGCTGTACGACCCTAGTGGCTTTAATCCTTGCTTTTTATTATAATAATAATCTTTAACTGTATCGTTGGTTAGGTCTCATTTAGGTTATACTGTGCAGTGTGGACATAAATGTGCTGGAAAACTTTCAGAGATGGATGACACAATTGGTCGCATGTATCAGAAATATTTCCTATGAGGATGGACGGAGGATCCTGAAGCTGCACTCTCTAGAAAGGCATAGAATTATGGATGATATGACTGAGGTGTATAAATGCAAAATAAATAAATAACAGGGACGTAAATGACATGTTAAAAATATTTAACCAATACAGAACTCACACAATGGGTTCATGTGTCGAAACGTTTTCTCTAATAAATGTTCTGAAATGTACATATGTCTTTTTTCGACTCATTTAATTTACATATCGTGTTATGTACATTGCCTCTTTGGAGTGGTACCAGAAATAAGTATTGATTTTTTTTTTTTTGAGGAAACTAATATTCTGTATATATTGTTTGTTACTGTGGTGCAGGTGGGAGTGTTGAGTGTTGCAGCACAACAAATCCTGACTCTGGTCAGTGCAAGAAGAGAGAACAAGGACACCTTCTGCATGGAAGGTGCACGACCTCTCACTCTCGACCCGAAGGGCTTCATCATAGTCACTATGAACCCTCAATACCGGGGTCGTGTTGCGCTCCCTGATAATCTTAAGGTATGTTTCACAGAATTTAAGTGAATTCGATTATTCACCGTTTTTATTGAAGGTCAGTTCTCGGACTGCTTTGATTATTCACGCTTAACTGTTGATACCATTATCATTTTTGCTTGGCTCATGGCCTCAACATTGTTACTTAACCCATGAATTCGTAACTACTAATTGAATTTGTACAAAATGTGATCTTTTTTCTTTTCATAGTCGATATTAAGCAGGTTAGAACAGTATTTAGATATGTTTCCTAATAAATAAGGAAATACAGTGGACATGCTAAATGTCCTATTATTTGTAATTTCTCGATTAACATCACCTCAAGGAAATTAATTCCAAATAAACAGACAACAACACATAGCATAAATTTTGTTTCCTCAGCTCCCCAACTATGGTGTCTCCAGAGGTAGAATAATGACCTTTCTTCTCTCTCTCTTTAACATAAATGACTTTCTGAATGTAAAGCATCACCTTACGTTAGTACTATGTTGATGGCACAACCAGTGTCTGATCCCTTGACTTTAAACTATCGAAAATAATGAACTTAAATTGTTCTTCACTTAAATATTAACTAACATTAATACTAAAGAAAACATTCTTTATAACTCTGGGAATAAACCATGTTCAAAATGGGATATCAAAATTCATGAATCCGAAGTAGAAGAAATAGAATTCTAAATTTCTGGGTCTTCTCGTAAACAGTAAATTCAGATTTACTACTAATACCTCGACTGTCCACCTCGAGCTATCACTCAACAAATGGAAGGTATGAGAATAATCACAAAAAATAGACAACACATTACACGTTCATCGAAATCCTTAAGTTTATTAAATATAGACTATGCATACTTACTAATGTTTACAACCCATATTTAAAACACTGCACTATAATACTGATGCTGACCTCAGGTACTTCCTGGACCACTGTAACACAACACATCTTCAAAACTCTGCACTATAATACTGATGCTGACCTCAGGAACTTCCTGGACCACTGTAACACAACACAGCACTATAATACTGATGCTGACCTCAGGTACTTCCTGGACCACTGTAACACAACACATCTTCAAAACTCTGCTCTATAATACTGATGCTGACCTCAGGAGCGTCCTGGACCACTGTAACACAACACATCTTCAAAACTCTGCACTATAATACTGATGCTGACCTCAGGAACTTCCTGGACCACTGTAACACAACACATCTTCAAAACTCTGCACTATAATACTGATGCTGACCTCAGGAACTTCCTGGACCACTGTAACACAACACATCTTCAAAACTCTGCACTATAATACTGATGCTGACCTCAGGAACTTCCTGGACCACTGTAACACAACACATCTTCAAAACTCTGCACTATAATACTGATGCTGACCTCAGGTACTTCCTGGACCACTGTAACACAACACATCTTCAAAACTCTGCACTATAATACTGATGCTGACCTCAGGAACGTCCTGGAAAAATGTAACACAACGCATCGATATTCCTCGATAAAAACTAAAGGGTGAAAAACGTGAAATAACTTGCAAGATGAATTTAAAATATATTTTTAATTTAAACAAAAGATTATTATTTATCTGCCAGAAACACTCTAGTGAAGCTTCTTATTGTATTTTTACTTCCAAACAATGAATTACATCATGTTCATTCTTTAAATATAATCGAAACTTCTATTATTGTTTCATCATTAATTCTCTTGAAGTTAAATCCAGTTTAACAATGAAACTTAATTTAATGTCTTATACTAAATGCTCGATTTCAGTGAAATTTTTATTATAGTATTATAAGATTTTATCTTCTAGTGTGTCCAACAGTTCTATACAACGTCCAAAACATTTTGTATTTTTAAATATAAGTATTTGTCCTTGTTTTAGACTGCCACACCTGCTATATATAACTGTGGTCATTTCAGCTCCAGCCTTTTCTTCCAATTATCATACATAGCTCCAAACATTTATGTGTTGTTATATTTTACACGGTACTCGCTTATGCACTGAAAAAAAAACACAGTTTTCGTATTTTAATTGTAGTGATGGGCACAGTTTTGCTAATCCGCTAACCGTTAATTAGCAGAACTAACTTTTTGTTTAGTAAATAAGCATTTCTGCTGACTATGGAAATCCTTAGCAGATCAATTAGCTACTGCTAAATAAAGTTTCGCTAACTTTGAGTCTGCTAAAAAAAATTTCATACATTGTTGGTAGCTTTTGCGGGCGTTTCTCCAACAGTCAGTCAGGCACGCTATGGAGAAAGCCCAGCCAGAGTAGTAATAAGCCCAGACATCATCTGATCTTGGCATGATACCCATGCTATGCATTTTGCAGAGTAAATAAAGTATATGTTGAATTTAAACTGATGCTTAATTTGTTCATTTAACTATTTGTGTGCACCTATATGGCTGTACCACTGGTGCAGCGATAAGTTGGCCTCAAGCTTTTAACTTTAAACACGAATTTCAACTACTTGTTTGTAGTTTATTGGGTTCAAAATCTAAATTAAGCTAAATGCAAACATGAACAGAAACAATAAAATGAAATACAATAAGCAATTGGAACTAGTGAAGAAAACAGTCAAATAAGCTAACTCAGTCTGTATGGGTGTTATGGGGCTTCATTACAGCGATAAGTGTGTCCTGGTCAGTTGCTGGAGTGTTACATTACAAACATCACAAAATTAAACAATCGCTATTTTTGCACTAGCTGTACTTGATCATATGACCTTGGCATCCTATATCTTATTAGGAAGGTCTCCAGGTCTGTTCTAAAAGTCTTAAAAGTAAAAGACCAAAAAAACTAAACCAAATCTGAATTCATGTGAAAAAATTAGCAGTTGGCATTTAGCGTTTCCGCTAATTTTTTCAGCCTTTTAGGGGTTTAGCATTGGCACAACTAATTTTTTAGTCAGCAGATTAGCAGTTAGTGAAGCTAACTTTTTGGTTAGCTGTGCCCACCACTGTTTAATTGTTATGATTCTGACATAACAATTTCTTGAAATTACATTTTCTTTTCTGTTCATTCAGTATAGATTATTCTTGACTTACCCATTTACCTATTTACTTTTATCTCTTTGGATATTCTAAATATAAAAGCTGGTCTTGCCCAAATGCTAAGCATTATTCCTATATTGTTCCCTTACCTATGTTTATTGTATCATTTTTAAATTTCCCATATATGAATATTCTCATGATATATTTTATACAGGTGTTTTATACAAATTAGTATCCATGAATTACATGAATTATGTAAAACATTAGCTAAGCAAGAATAATTCTGTCCAGTTGACTTAGTAAGAATGGTGGGAGGCTGATGGGAAGCTAAGTATGTAGCCAAGTTAACTACATAGCTTGACGACCAGATTCAGAAAACTCTACGGAGTGAACTACCCAAATATGACATTTTACTTAGTTTTAAAAATTTATTGCTAAGTACTATGACATAGCAGTTTAATTTTTTTCATTTAGCACATGCAGTTCAAATGTGCTCTAACTGAGGGATGGTGACAATTCTAAATAAAGTGTTTGTCAATATTGATGTCATCAGTTGCTTCTGCGGCCTGTGTCTATGATGATGGCAGACTATCATTTCATCGCTGAGGTGTCACTGTTGTCGTGTGGGTTTCTACATGCCCGTGCCCTCGCTGCCCGCATCGTCAGTGTTATGAACAATGCCCAGCAGATGCTTCACCCTCACCACCATTATGACTTTGGTCAGTGTCTTTTCTTTATTCTCTCGTTTTTTTACTAGCATTATCCCTGGGAGAAGAATACCTTGATACTGGTGATGGGCTTTTGATCAAAGAAATTAGAGTTATCTTTCTTTCCTTGGATCGAAAGCCCTCACTGGCACTAAGGTAGCTAACTCCATATGAAGGCCCAACAAAGAACATCCATGTGGCTGTGAAGGCTTACTCAGCCCTGTAAGATCTTAACTTGGTCTTGCCAAGGCTGGCTCCTCCTTAGGAAAATTATTGAATAGAAAAAAGAACAATAAACTACAAATATAAACACTTTATTGTTAGAATTGAAAATATAAAACATTTAAATATGAACTTTTATCCTACTTGAAAGAAAAATGAGAAATTGTAGCCATTGCTGATGATGTGGGGGGGGGGGTCACAGCTGTTGAGTGACAACCCAACGACTAGTTCGTCACAGAGTCTCTAGCCTTGAATAATCCGTCAAGATGATAGGAACGCAGTTCTTTCACCACTGCAAAGATGAGGGGTAGTTGCCTGGGGTTGGCTACACTCAGGTATGTTGATAAAAAGTGAGGTCCTAGAACTCATGTGAAGTTCATCTCCTCAACACTGTTTCTGTGGTTGCCAGATGACCCAAGCTGACATTCCAAGCTAGAAAGAGACAAAAGTTACACACTGCTTGAGAAATCACTCTCCATGATAAGTGTAAGGCACTTAAAAAAAATGGTGAGGATTTAAAAGCAAAACCTGGAAATCAAGGCATAATGAACTGAGTTTTAGAAATTGGTTAAAAGTGAAGCTTTTAACCAATATATCCATTAAAACAGGAGCAGAGGCTTTACTTACAGTTGTGTTGGGAGCTGTGAGTCAAGTGATTATCCATTTGGTCTGAGTCCCACATGTCACTTTCCGGGTGGAAAAAAGAGGAGGGATAGGGGGAGCTAGACACTGACCCTACCTTAACAAGCAGACTGGCAATCAAACTATTGTTACCATATACTCACTCGCTACTCCTATCTGTTGAACTTTTCCCTCACAGTGGCTCTGTTGACAGCGCACTTAGTTTACATACTGAGTATCGGTGGTTTGATCCCAGCATGGGTGGAAATTTTGGGCATGTTTTTTTACACTTCATGTTCCTGGTCACCTAGCAGTAAGTAGGTACCTGGGCGTTAGTCACCTTACCCCTGTTGTCATTGTTCACCTACCAGTAAGTACCTGGGTGTTTGGTTAACTATTCTGGATTGCATAGTGAGAGAAAAGAGTAAAGGACCACAATGGAAATAAGACATGGTCCTTGATGACGCAATGTCATTACTTGTTCTCAAGGGCTGTTAAAACCTGAATAAAATCTTATCTAACAGTTTAAGGGCTAATACCTCACTCAATCATTCACTCACTATATTATTTAAAATGGTCACAGGGTTTAATGGATACATTGAGAGTACAACAATGTGATTTGAATAATTTTAATGAGAGTATTAATATCAAAATTAAATATTCTTCTGTCAAAGGTATGCGAGCCGTCAAAACTGTATTGATGGTGATTGGACGGCTGCGGCTTACGTTTTCCGAGTGGTCTGAGACTGAAGTAGTCCTTCGAGCCTTAAGAGAGGTCAACCATCCTAAGCTGGTAGCCGAAGATTTCCGCAGGTTTGAGGACATATTGATCGATTTTTTCCTTGACCTGCCACCTACGCCCAGGCCGCCTAATGACTGTCTCACGAACTATATTGAGAAGGTAGGTTCATCACTCGTTCACACTCTGAGGGGCAATAGTTATCATAATATCATTAAAATAAAAAAAAATTTCGAGGGCGATTGCCTCACTGCTGTTGAAGGACACTTGATCCAAGGGATTAAAGCTACTACTTCACCCTCAAATTTGATAATCTATCAGATTTGAAAATCTATCACTTTTCCAGAAAACAAAGCAGCAGTACGACTTATATGAAATGCAGTTTTGCAAATACATATTGTAAATTCAAATTCATATTGGTACATTACTAGCTTGGTGCTTTGATTAAGTATTATGATTGTCATCAACATTATTTATAATAGTAATGATAATAATTATATATGAAAATGTTACCAATAATAATAATAATAATAATAATAATAATAAAAATATTATTATTATTATTATTATTATTATTATTATTATTATTATTATTATTATTATTATTATCTTAAAAATAATTATGCTCTGAGTCAAAGAACAAAGCTAGTTTACAAAAATGTAAATTTAATTTTACACGATGTCTTAAATTGCATTTCAACTGCCTCCCAGCACACATAAGGGGGATTACCAACAGACCCCTGGCAGTCTTCAAGCTGGCACTGGACAAGCACCTAAAGTCAGTTCCGGATCAGCCGGGCTGTGGCTCGTACGTTGGTTTGCGTGCAGCCAGCAGCAACAGCCTGGTTGATCAGGCTCTGATCCACCAGGAGGCCTGGTCACAGACCGGGCCGCGGGGGCGTTGACCCCCGGAACTCTCTCCAGGTAAACTCCAGGTCATAGAAGCTGTCCTGATATTGGAGGAGTTGTACTGCTGCTGGAGGAGTCGTTCTGCTGCTGGAGGAATTATACTGCTGCTGGAAGCGTCGTACAGTTCCTGGAAAATGATAGATAATAAAATTTAATGCAGTGGAGGGAGCTGTCAGCACTATAAACTAGAAATAGTGGTATGGGTTTTCGAGGGAAAGCAATGAAATATGGTACACTAGAATTAGGCAGGATGAATTATCCATGAAGTGATATTGTGAGTTTTAAGGATATCAGTTATAGGCAGAAAGATGTTGAATTACCAGTGAATATTGGAAAGCCAGTGGCACTAGGTGATAAGGACTGCAGTGGGGGTAGTGGAGGAGTAAGAATGAGCAGCATATATATATATATATATATATATATATATATATATATATATATATATATATATATATATATATATATATATATATATACGCGCTTGCCGGCGTGGAGGGAGGGAGCCAGTGTGTGGTGCTCCATACATTCTGTGTGTAAACCAGGAACCAACATGGTTTACGCGGGCCAGTTTCGGCAGACATCATCGTGAGTATCGACCGGAGATCACAGAGTTGTGACAAACCTCTACATTGGACCATTGCTTCTGTATCAGTGAAAGTGCAGTGTGCATGTTGGGATTTGGGAAGTAGCGGTGGTGAGGGGATCCTGGCAGTGGAGGTGTGGAGGAGATTTTGTTTACATCTGTGATCGGCCGGGGTCGTGGGTTGGGGAAGGAAGTGGCCGCCCACGACACGGTCATTGGATGGTGAACAGAACACCTCGGTTAATAGTGTGAGCATGGTGATTAGTGTGCCAAATGGCGAGGGGTTTTTTCTAAATGGAACAATAAGTGTATAACAATTAGCAAAAGTTAGTCAGTGATGTGCGTCTTGAGCGAACACACAGGGCCACTCCCTCCCCCCTCCCCCATCCCAGATCCCCTCCCCTCATCCCAGCCTAGGCCCACTGACTTCCTGACCAAGGGTGTTGCCGTTTAGTGCCCCACCAATTACAAGTTCCGCCGCTCGCTACTCCCCCACCCTCATCCCCCATGCATCCATGCTGCCCTTCACCCGTCACCCCACAGCTGGCGCCCTCCCACCCCCACGATATCAGCAATGTCACAAGTAGTCTTGGGTTCCCAGGAATCTTCACGACAGAGCCAAAGCTGTCGTTCACGAGGCATCTGCCGGGTGTGCCACAGAGAATGTGCACTCAATCCCACATCTGGCAACATCCGTGCACACAATAGATGTCTAGGCTCCAGGAGAGCTCCAAATGAGAACAACCAACAGCCTCCCCCAGCAGACAGGGCTGACAGCTACCGTGACTTCACCTCTACAGAGGACCTCAAATCTGCAATCAAATTAACATCCACCAGGACTCTGACACACATCCCCAAAGCAACTCGCCCTCAAGCTGCTAGCAAATTCACTGACCTTCTGAAGAAAGTCAACGATGCTCCTTCAAACAACAGATCCTGGCACAACTTGCTGCTTTTTGGCAATGCCTGTTTGGCTGTCCCACCAAGGAGGGACAAGTCACTAGCAACACATGTTATTAGGGCAATAAATGCATTCCCAAGGGATGACAACCTCGTCCGTCTCCCCCCTAGGGCGACAAACACCCGCCGGGCAAATGCCAACAACAGGACACCCGACACCTCAAAAATCAGAGCCCAAATTAGCAAAAAAATAGAAGAGGGTAATACTATTGGAGCTTTGAGACTTATAACCAGTGAGGATACCATCGCTCCCAAGGACGTCAGCACGGCGCAAGCTCTGAAGGACAAACATCCACACAGGGCTCCCAGTACCAACATTGACCTCCCTGACATTGCAGCAGGCGAAGAACATCTAACCTTACAGGATGCTGATGTGTATAAAGCTGCTATGTCATTTCCACAGGGTTCAGCAGGAGGTTTCACCGGTTTAAGGCCTCAACACTTAAAACAAATACTCAATCCAACACTTGGTGAGGTTTCAGAGAGGCTGCTATCTGAACTCACCAAATTTTCCAACCTGTGCCTGGCTGGCGGTGTCCCAGAGGCCATCAGACCCTTTTTCTTTGGTGCCTCATTGTGTGCCCTCCGGAAAAAGGATGGCGGAATCAGGCCCATTGCAGTGGGTAACACCCTTCGGTGCCTAGTCGCCAAGGCTGCAGTAAGAAGGGTGAGTCAAGAGGCTGCTGCAATGCTGAAACCAACTCAGCTCGGTTTCGGCGTTCAACAGGGCTGTGAAGCAGCTGCCCATGCAGCACGAGTATATATCAAAAACATGTCCTATGAAAAAGCCTTGGTCAAATTGGACTTTGCCAATGCTTTCAACTCAGTCAGAAGGGATGCTGCTCTCCAAGCAGTTTATAGAAACTTCCCTTCCCTTTATCCCTTCATAGAATCGTGTTATAGTGTGACTTCCAAACTATTGTTTGGGGACCATGAAATTGACTCGTGTGAGGGCGTGCAACAGGGGGACCCTCTCGCCCCCTTTCTATTTTGTTTGGTCATCAAGGAAGTCACGGAGGCACTCTCCAGCGAGCTCAATATCTGGTTCCTGGACGACGGTACCCTAGCTGGCACAACAGAATCTCTCCTGGAGGACATCAGTAAAATTAAAGACATGGGAGAAAGTCTGGGCCTTTCTTTAAACCCCACCAAATGTGAAATAGTTTCTACCAATCAACAGTTGATCCAGAATATTAGTACCATTTTACCAGGAGCACGAGCCATTGATCCAGCAAATAGCACTCTCCTCGGTGCTCCTCTTGGGTCCAATGCCATCGATCTGATCCTAGGAAAAAAAGTCTCAGACCTCCGGACGATGGAAAGCAGGATGAAAGACCTTGACACACACGATGCCTTCTACCTACTCACCAGGTGCCTGTCAACCCCAAAACTTACCTATTTTCTGAGATGCTCCCTAGCCTTCAGCAGTCCAAAACTCAAGGAATATGACTCTCTCCTGAAGGCCATGCTAGAGAGTGTATTGAATCTTTCCCTTGACGATGGACAGTGGTTGCAAGCCTCACTTCCGGTCAGGCTTGGAGGGCTAGGAGTACGCAGATCCTCCCAGATTGCTCTACCAGCTTTCCTATCCTCTTCCATTGCATCAAACGAGTTGATAAGACAAATTCTTCCTGACACCCTCAGTGACTCAGCAGGAATAGAAGACCCTAGCTATGTCAGTGCCATCGCCGAATGGGAGACTCTTGCTGCTCCAGCACCAAACCCTAGTGCAGCACTGGCTCACAAACAGTCAAGCTGGGATAGCCCAATTGCTGAAAAGGTGCTTGCCAACATGCTCAGGGCTGCAACATCAGATAGGGAGATTGCCCGTCTCCAGGCTGTGAGTGCACCTCACTCCGGGGACTTCCTCCAAACAGTTCCCATATCGGCAATGGGAACGCGACTCGACCCTAAGACCCTCCGTATTGCAGTGGCTCTGCGCCTTGCTGCCCCAATTCACACAGAATATATGTGTATTTGCGGCAAAGTGCAAGCAGACCAATACGGTCTACATGGTCTTAACTGTTCCAAAACCAAGGGCTGGCATGCAAGACACAATGAGGTCAATGACATCATTAAGAGAACCCTTGCTACAGCTGGATGCCCTGCCGAGAGGGAGCCACGATCACTTGCAGCAAACAATACAAACAACCCAGCAAACCGCCCCGACGGGATCACCATCTATACTTGGAAGAATGGCAAGCTCTTAGCATGGTACTATACCTGTGTGTCCACACTGGCTGACACCTATATCCATCACAGTGTGGGGCGACAGGGAGGAGCTGCTGACCACAGGGAAGAGTACAAGATCAGCAAGTACAGGGACATTAGCCAACAGTATCAATTTGTCCCAGTGGGATCAGAGACCTTGGGATCATGGGGAAAAAATGCCACACGTTTCCTTAAAGAATTGGGTTCCAGACTCATCGACACCACCAGGGACCCAAGAGCAGCCACTTTCATGTTCCAGTGCCTCAGCGCCGCCATCCAGAGGGGAAATGCTTGCTGCGTACTTGGCTCACGTCCAGCCTCGGAGGAGCTGGAGGAAATTCATCATCTTTGATACATTGTGCCATTGTATTCATGTTTATGTTTTTTTCTGTAAATGTATTTTGTTTATTAATAAATGTTCACATAGAATAAAAAATATATAGGGGGTGGTAGGAGAAGAAAATATTCAAACAGCTCCGGGGAGAACCTTGAGTTTTCTCTGAGATACGTTTATTGTCTTCTCTGAGGATGAGGGTCCCCATTCCAGCTATAGAGGTGGTACTTCCCTATATATATATATATATATATATATATATATATATATATATATATATATATATATATATATATATATATATATATATATATGTCGTGCCGAATATGTAAAACTGGTCAATTAGCAAGAACTCATTTAAAATTAAGACCTTTCTAAAATTTTCTCTTATACGTTTATACGATGTTGCAGGTGTATGGTGTAGGAGGTAGGTTACTGAAAGCAGTGAAGAGTTTTTACGAGGATAGTGAGGCTCAAGTTAGAGTATGTAGGAAAGAGGGAAATTATTTCCCAGTAAAAGTAGGCCTTAGACAAGGATGTGTGATGTCACCGTGGTTGTTTAATATATTTATAGATGGGGTTGTAAGAGAAGTAAATGCGAGGGTCTTGACAAGAGGCGTGGAGTTAAAAGATAAAGAATCACACATAAAGTGGGAGTTGTCACAGTTGCTCTTTGCTGATGACACTGTGCTCTTGGGAGATTCTGAAGAGAAGTTGCAGAGATTGGTGGATGAATTTGGTAGGGTGTGCAAAAGAAGAAAATTGAAAGTGAATACAGGAAAGAGTAAGGTTATGAGGATAACAAAAAGATTAGGTGATGAAAGATTGGATATCAGATTGGAGGGAGAGAGTATGGAGGAGGTGAATGTATTCAGATATTTGGGAGTGGACATGTCAGCGGATGGGTCTATGAAAGATGAGGTGAATCATAGAATTGATGAGGGGAAAAAGGTGAGTGGTGCACTTAGGAGTCTGTGGAGACAAAGAACTTTGTCCTTGGAGGCAAAGAGGGGAATGTATGAGAGTATAGTTTTACCAACACTCTTATATGGGTGTGAAGCATAAGTGATGAATGTTGCAGCGAGGAGAAGGCTGGAGGCAGTGGAGATGTCATGTCTGAGAGCAATGTGTGGTGTGAATATAATGCACAGAATTCGTAGTTTGGAAGTTAGGAGGAGGTGCGGGATTACTAAAACTGTTGTCCAGAGGGCTGAGGAAGTGTTGTTGAGGTGGTTCGGACAAGTGGAGAGAATGGAGCGAAACAGAATAACTTCAAGAGTGTATCAGTCTGTAGTGGAAGGAAGGCGGGGTAGGGGTCGGCCTAGGAAAGGTTGGAGAGAGGGGGTAAAGGAGGTTTTGTGTGCGAGGAGCTTGGACTTCCAGCAGGCATGCGTGAGCGTGTTTGATAGGAGTGAATGGAGACAAATGGTTTTTAATACTTGACGTGCTGTTGGAGTGTGAGCAAAGTAACATTTATGAAGGGGTTCAGGGAAACCGGCAGGCCAGACTTGAGTCCTGGAGATGGGAAGAACAGTGCCTGCACTATGAAGGAGGTGTGTTAATGTTGCAGTTTAAAAACTGTAGTGTAAAGCACCCTTCTGGCAAGACAGTGATGGAATGAATGTTGGTGAAAGTTTTTCTTTTTCGGGCCACCCTGCCTTGGTGGGAATCGGCCAGTGTGATAATAATAAAAAAAAAACGTTTAAAGATATATTTTTTTTCATTAAGGTTAATGTAAAAATTTTTAATTTTGCTCCAAAAGAATCTTAGAAAACTTACCTAACCTTATTATAACAAGAACAATTTATTTTAGCCTAAGCCAACTAAATATATTTTAGATTTGTTTACAGTAATTAAATATTAAACAAACACAGAGAAATATATTTTTTTCGTTAGGTTCAGAATGATTTTGGCGAAATTATTGCATACACAAATTTTCGCTTGTCCTATATGGCAAGATGAGCGCTGGTAATTAAGCCAAGATAGCAAGTTCTGCTTATTTGGCACGACATATATGTATATATATATATATGTCGTGCTGAATATGTAAAACTGGTCAATTAGCAAGAACTCATTTAAAATTAAGTCCTTTCTAAAATTTTCTCTTATACGTCTAAGTTATTATTATTATTATTAAAGATTAGCCGGTATTCTCCCGGCCCGGGCCTTTTCCAAGTGGTGGCCCGGCCTTGGCTCCCTCTTTAGGGAGTGTCTGAGACCTAAGTCTCCCATGGGAGGAGGCACAAGTACCTCCTCGTCTTTGGGACCAACTGTCCCCAGGCCTAGCCACAAGCTAGGCCTCTCTGGTCTGCCATCCCCGCCCCAAGGGAACAAATGGGAATGACAGTCTTATGAGCAAAAGCCTCGAGCTCAGGCACCTACCCTACCCTAGAAGGGTTAGGCATGGTGTCGATGTACGTCTAAGGTATATTTTTTTCATTAATGTTGATGAAAAAAAAAAATTATTTTGCACCAAAAGGAACTATGAAAACTTACCTAATCTTATTATAACAAGAACAATTTATTTTAACCTAACCCAACTAAATATATTTTAGATTTGTTTACAATAATTTATTACTAAACAAACACAGTGAAATAATTTTTTTTCGTTAGGTTCAGAATGATTTTGGCGAAATTATTGCATTCACAAATTTTCACTTGTCCTATATGGCAAGATGAGCATTGCTATTTAAGCCAAGATGGCAAGTTCTGCCTATTCGGCACGACATATATATATATATATATATATATATATATATATATATATATATATATATATATATATATATATATATATATATATATATATATATATATGCAATAAGATCACAGTAAACAGGTGATTTCAGAATATGCAAAACAACCACTCTGAAAGAATAAGAAATTCCAAGCGCTTTCGTGACTACTCACATTATCAAGGAACTATGATAATGTGAGTAGTCACGGAAGCGCTTGGAATTTCTTATTCTTTCAGAGTGGTTGTTTTGCATATATATATATATATATATATATATATATATATATATATATATATATATATATATATATATATATGGTGGGAATCGGCCAGTGTGATAATAATAATAATAATAAAAATATATATATATTTATATATATATATATATATATATATATACATGTATATATATATATATATATATATATATATATATATATATATATATATATATATATATATATATATATATATATATATATATATATATGTAAATATATATATATATATATATATATATATATATATATATATATATATTTATTTTTATTATTATCACACTGGCCGATTCCCACCAAGGCATGGTGGCCCGAAAAAGAAAAACTTTCACCATCATTCACTCCATCACTGTCTTGCCAGAAGGGTGCTTTACACTACAGTTTTTAAACTGCAACATTAACACCCCTCCTTCAGAGTGCAGGCACTGTACTTCCCATCTCCAGGACTCAAGTCCGGCCTGCCGGTTTCCCTGAACCCCTTCATAAATGTTACTTTGCTCACACTCCAACAGCACGTCAAGTATTAAAAACCATTTGTCTCCATTCACTCCTATCAAACACGCTCACGCATGCCTGCTGGAAGTCCAAGCCCCTCGCACACAAAACCTCCTTTACCCCCTCCCTCCAACCTTTCCTAGGCCGACCCTACCACGCCTTCCTTCCACTACAGAGTGATACACTCTTGAAGTTATTCTGTTTCGCTCCATTCTCTCCACATGTCCGAACCACCTCAACAACCCTTCCTCAGCCCTCTGGACAACAGTTTTGGTAATCCCGCACCTCCTCCTAACTTCCAAACTACGAATTCTCTGCATGATATTCACACCACACATTGCTCTCAGACATGACATCTCCACTGCCTCCAGCCTTCTCCTCGCTGCAACATTCATCACCCATGCTTCACACCCATATAAGAGCGTTGGTAAAACTATACTCTCATACATTCCCCTCTTTGCCTCCAAGGACAAAGTTCTTTGTCTCCAGAGACTCCTAAGTGCACCACTCACCCTTTTCCCCTCATCAATTCTATGATTCACCTCATCTTTCATAGACCCATCCGCTGACACTTCCACTCCCAAATATCTGAATACATTCACCTCCTCCATACTCTCTCCCTCCAATCTGATATCCAATCTTTCATCGCCTAATCTTTTTGTTATCCTCATAACCTTACTCTTTCCTGTATTCACTTTCAATTTTCTTCTTTTGCACACCCTACCAAATTCATCCACCAATCTCTGCAACTTCTCTTCAGAATCTCCCAAGAGCACAGTGTCATCAGCAAACAGCAATTGTGACAACTCCCACTTTATGTGTGATTCTTTATCTTTTAACTCCACGCCTCTTGCCAAGACCCTCGCATTTACTTCTCTTACAACCCCATCTATAAATATATTAAACAACCACGGTGACATCACACATCCTTGTCTAAGGCCTACTTTTACTGGGAAATAATTTCCCTTTTTCCTACATACTCTAACTTGAGCCTCACTATCCTCGTAAAAACTCTTCACTGCTTTCAGTAACCTACCTCCTACACCATACACCTGCAACATCTGCCACATTGCCCCCCTATCCACCCTGTCATACGCCTTTTCCAAATCCATAAATGCCACAAAGACCTCTTTAGCCTTATCCAAATACTGTTCACTTATATGTTTCACTGTAAACACCTGGTCCACACACCCCCTACCTTTCCTAAAGCCTCCTTGTTCATCTGCTATCCTATTCTCCGTCTTACTCTTAATTCTTTCAATAATAACTCTACCATACACTTTGCCAGGTATACTCAACAGACTTATCCCCCTATAATTTTTGCACTCTCTTTTATCCCCTTTGCCTTTATACAAAGGAACTATGCATGCTCTCTGCCAATCCCTAGGTACCTTACCCTCTTCCATACATTTATTAAATAATTGCACCAACCACTCCAAAACTATATCCCCACCTGCTTTTAACATTTCTATTTTTATCCCATCAATCCCGGCTGCCTTACCCCCTTTCATTTTACCTACTGCCTCACGAACTTCCCCCACACTCACAACTGGCTCTTCCTCACTTTACAAGATATTATTCCTCCTTGTCCTATACACGAAATCACAGCTTCCCTATCTTCATCAACATTTAACAATTCCTCAAAATATTCCCTCCATCTTCCCAATACCTCTAACTCTCCATTTAATAACTCTCGTCTCCTATTTTTAACTGACAAATCCATTTGTTCTCTAGGCTTTCTTAACTTGTTAATCTCACTCCAAAACTTTTTCTTATTTTCAACAAAATTTGTTGATAACATCTCACCCACTCTCTCATTTGCTCTCTTTTTACATTGCTTCACCACTCTCTTAACCTCTCTCTTTTTCTCCATATACTCTTCCCTCCTTGCATCACTTCTACTTGTAAAAACTTTTTCTCCCTTACTACTCTCTTGACATCGTCATTCCACCAATCGCTCCTCTTCCCTCCCGCACCCACTTTCCTGTAACCACAAACTTCTGCTGAACACTCTAACACTACACTTTTAAACCTACCCCATACCTCTTCGACCCCATTGCCTATGCTCTCATTAGCCCATCTATCCTCCAATAGCTGTTTATATCTTACCCTAACTGCCTCCTCTTTTAGTTTATAAACCTTCACCTCTCTCTTCCCTGATGCTTCTATTCTCCTTGTATCCCATCTACCTTTTACTCTCAGTGTAGCTACAACTAGAAAGTGATCTGATATATCTGTGGCCCCTCTATAAACATGTACATCCTGAAGTCTACTCAACAGTCTTTTATCTACCAATACGTAATCCAACAAACTACTGTCATTTCGCCCTACATCATATCTTGTATACTTATTTATCCTCTTTTTCTTAAAATATGTATTACCTATAACTAAACCCCTTTCTATACAAAGTTCAATCAAAGGGCTCCCATTATCATTTACACCTGGTACCCCAAACTTACCTACCAAACCCTCTCTAAAAGTTTCTCCTACTTTAGCATTCAGGTCCCCTACCACAATTACTCTCTCACTTGGTTCAAAGGCTCCTATGCATTCACTTAACATCTCCCAAAATCTCTGTCTCTCCTCTGCATTCCTCTCTTCTCCAGGTGCATACACGCTCATTATGACCCACTTCTCGCATCCAACCTTTACTTTAATCCACATAATTCTTGAATTTACATATATATATATATATATATATATATATATATATATATATATATATATATATATATATATATATATATATGTATATATATATATATATATATATATAATATATATATATATAATATATATATATATATATATATAATATATATATATATAATATATATATATATAATATATATATTCTTTCCTCTTCTTTCAACACACCGGCTTTATCCCACCGAGGCGGGGTGGCCCAAAAGAAAAATCCAAAGTTTCTCCTTTCAAATTTAGTAATATATACAGGAGAATGGGTTACTAGCCCCTTGCTCCCAGCATTTTAGTCGCCTCTTACAACACGCATGGCCTACGGAGGAAGAATTCTGTTCCACTTCCCCATGGAGATAAGAGGAAATAAACAAGAACAAGAACTAGAAAGAAAATAGAAGAAAACCCAGAGGGATATGTATATATACGCTTGGACATGTATGTGTAGTGTGACCTAAGTGTGAGTAGAAGTAGCAAGACGTACCTGAAATTTTGCATGTTCATTAGACAGAAAAAAGGACACCAGCAATCCTACCATCATGCAAAACAATTACAGGCTTTCGTTTTACACTCACTTGGCAGGACGGTAGTACCTCTCAGGGAGCTGCTGTCTACCAACCTACTACCTAGGATATATATATATATATATATATATATATATATATATATATATATATATATATATATATATATATATATGCAATAAGATCACAGTAAACAGGTGATTTCAGAATATGCAAAACAACCACTCTGAAAGAATAGAGAAATTCCAAGCGCTTTCGTGACTACTCACATTATCAAGGAACTATGAAAGTAAAGCATCCAAAGAAGCTATATAAGGGGTCTGGCCAGCACCTCACTATCAGATCCCACAACGGTTAAACACCTGATGTGCGCCGACCCAACTTGGATAGGTCCTTTGCACAACTCACCTTTTGAGAGCTTTACGAATTTGTAGTCCTGAGTTCATAGATGAGGAAATATCCAAAATTTATGAAATAGCTAATGATTTAAAATACCCAAGAAATGTAATTGATAAATCTTTTAAAGTTGCTAGAAATACTTTTTACAATCCAAAAAGGGACAACCAGCCTTATTCAACTAAAAAATGTTGGTTCACCCTTACCATGAAAACTTGGTTGATATGGCTTCTCTTCTTAAGACTTTTAATATTAAAGTTGTATTCAAAAATCTTGATACAGTAAAAAAACTTTTGATCAAGAATTCCCCCCAAAATGCTGATGGATGTGTCTATAAGATTCCTTGTAAAATTTGTGATAAAGTTTATTACGGTCAAACTGGTAAAAATCTCAAACTAAGATTAAAACAACGTAAATATAGCATTAGAACTGGACAAGATTCCAATGCTCTATTTATTCATGTAAGAGATTTTAACCATCCAATTGATTTTCAAAAAGTTGAGAAAGTAGTATCAATTAAGTCCGTGGTCGACAGGAATATAATTGAATCTTGTTTCATAAAAAGCACTTTTGACAATAATATGAATATTTCCTTTGGTTTATATAAATTAGATCCATTTATAATTAATAGAATTTGGGAAGAATTTAATAATACACTTGACAAATAAATTTTAAATTTTCTTGGGTAGAAAAGTTTGCGAGTGAGTTGTACAAAGGACCTATCCAAGTTGGGTCGGCGCGCGTCAGGTGTTTAACCGTTTTGGGATCTGATAGTGAGGTGCTGGCCAGACCCCTTATATAGCTTCCTTGGATGCTTTACTTTCATAGTCCCTTGATAATGTGAGTAGCCACGAAAGCGCTTGGAATTTCTCTATTCTTTCAGAGTGGTTGTTATGCATATGTATATATATATATATATATATATATATATATATATATATATATATATATATATATATATATATATATATATATATATATATATATATATATGTATATTATTTATTATTATCACTCTGGCCGATTCCCAACAAGGCAGGGAGGCCCGAAAAAAGAAAAACTTTCACCATCATTCACTCCATCACTGTCTTGCCAGAAGGGTGCTTTACACTACAGTTTTTAAACTGCAACATTAACACCCCTCCTTCAGAGTGCAGGCACTGTACTTCCCTTCTCCAGGAATCAAGTCTGGCCTGCCGGTTTCCCTGAACCCATTCATAAATGTTACTTTTCTCACACTCCAACAGCACGTCAAGTATTAAAAACCATTTGTCTCCATTCACTCCTATCAAACACGCTCACTCATGCCTGCTGGAATTCCAAGCGCCTCGCACACAAAACCTCCTTTACCCCCTCTCTCCAACCTTTCCTAGGGCGACCCCTACCCCGCCTTCCTTCCACTGCAGACTGATACATTCTTGAAGTCACTCTTTTTCGCTCCATTCTCTCTACATGTCCGAACCACCTCAACAACCCTTCCTCAGCCCTCTGGGCAACAGTTTTGGTAATCCCGCACCTCCTCCTAAGTTCCAAACTACGAATTCTCTGCATTATATTCACACCACACATTGCCCTCAGATATGACATCTCCACTGCCTCCAGCCTTCTCCTCGCTGCAACATTCATCACCCATGCTTCACACCCATATAAGAGCGTTGGAAAAACTACACTCTCATACATTCCCCTCTTTGCCTCCAAGGACAAAGTTCTTTGTCTCCACAGACTCCTAAGTGCACCACTCACCCTTTTCCCCTCATCAATTCTATGATTCACCTCAACTTTCATAGACCCATCCGCTGACACGTCCACTCCCAAATATCTGAATACGTTCACCTCCTCCATACTCTCTCCCTCCAATCTGATATCCAATCTTTCATCACCTAATCTTTTTGTTATCCTCATAACCTTACTCTTTCCAGTATTCACCTTTAATTTTCTTCTTTTGCACACCCTACCAAATTCATCCACCAATCTCTGCAACTTCTCTTCAGAATCTCCCAAGAGCACAGTGTCATCAGCAAAGAGCAGCTGTGACAACTCCGACTTTGTGTGTGATTCTTTATCTTTTAGCTCCACGCCTCTTGCCAAGACCCTCGCATTTACTTCTCTTACAACCCCACCTATAAATATATTAAACAACCACGGTGACATCACACATCCTTGTCTAAGGCCTACTTTTACTGGGAAAAAATTGGCCTCTTTCCTACATACTCTAACTTGAGCCTCACTATCCTCGTAAAAACTCTTCACTGCTTTCAGTAACCTACCTCCTACACCATACACCTGCAACATCTGCCACATTGCCCCCCTATCCACCCTGTCATACGCCTTTTCCAAATCCATAAATGCCACAAAGACCTCTTTAGCCTTATCTAAATACATATAAATATATATATATATATATATATATATATATATATATATATATATATATACATATACATATATATATATATATATATATATATATATATATATATATATATATATATATATATATATATATATATATATATATATATATATATATATGTGTGTGTGTGTGTGTGTGTGTGTGTCGCGCCGAATTTGAAAAATTGGTCAATTAGCAAGAACTCATATAACATTAAGTCCTTTCTTAAATTTTCTCTTATACGTTTAAAGATAAAAAATTTTCATTAATGTTGATGTAAAAATTTATAATTTTGCATCAAAAGAATCTTAGAAAACTTACCTAACCTTACTATAAAAAGAACAATTTATTTTAGCCTAACCCAACTAAATATATTTTAGATTTTTTTACAGTAATTTAACACTAAACAAACACAGTGAAATATATTTTTTTCGTTAGGTTCAGAATGATTTTGGCGAAATTATTGCATACACAAATTTTCGATTTTTCCTATGTTGCAAGATGAGCGTTGCTATTTAAGCCAAGATAGCAAGTTCTGCCTATTCGGCACGACATATATATATATATATATATATATGTATTAGCAGCAGTACAAGAACATTTCCCTGGTCTCTTCCCTTTTGTTTCAGCCGGGTATAGCAAGGAATCAATGCTTCTCTTTGGAGAGCATGAAATTACATCATCGGAGGGTGTCCAACAAGGAGATCCTCTTGCACCATTTCTCTTCTGTATAGCAGTTAGGGAAATCACAGTCAGACTGACCAGCGAGCTAAACATCTGGTTCCTAGATGATGGCACACTAGCAGGTACAAAAGAGTCCCTCCTACATGACCTTACACAGGTAATGACACGGGGACAGGAAATGGGTCTCATCCTGAATCCATCCAAATGTGAAATCATCTCAGTCAGTCAACAAGTGATAAATGCAGTGAGAGCAAAACTACCAGGAGCAGCAGTCACTGCCCCCACAAATAGTGTCTTGCTAGGAGCACCTCTGGGAAGCAATGCCATTGACACAATTCTCAGGAAGAAATTGGAAGAGTTAAGGAGAATGGAACAACGAATAGGCAATCTGGACACCCACGATGCCTTGTACCTTCTCACAAAGTGCTTGAGTCTGCCCAGGTTGACATATTTCCTAAGATGTGCACCTTCATATGATAACCCTATACTGCACGAATATGACAGTATTCTGAGGCAGATTTTTACGAAAGTACTTAACCTTACTCTAGAAGACGGGCAGTGGAACCAAGCTACACTTCCAGTCAGACTAGGAGGCATTGGTGTCCGCAAGTCATCACAGATTGCGTTACCTGCTTTTCTGTCCTCGTGTATTGCATCCAGAGAGCTTGTAGCAGCGATTCTCCCTGAACATCTTAGGGACAAGGTAGGAGTCCAGGACCAAAAATTCATTGACGGAGCAATGATCTGGGATAATCTAACGGGCTCTGGAGCCAGACCTGCTCCCCCCAACAACTACAAACAATCGCACTGGGATGGTCCAATAGTGGAAAATATTGCCTCAACAATGCTTCAGAGTGTGTCAGGGAAGGATAGAGCCCGCCTCCTGGCAGTGAGAGCCCCTCATGCTGGGGATTTTCTGTTGGCTGTTCCCAACTCCAGCCTTGGCACACGTCTCGACCCACAGACCATCCGCATCGGTGTTGCCCTTCGACTTGCCGCCCCTATTCTCGCCGAACACAGGTGTATTTGTGGCAGTGAAGCAGCAGACCGATTCGGGTACCATGGTCTTGTGTGCCGTAAATCCGAGGGAAAGATTGCAAGACATGAGGAGGTTAATAACATTATCAAGAGGAGCCTCACAACAGCTGGATGCCCAGCAGTAAGGGAGCCACCCCAACTATGCAGATCTGATGGCAGCCAGAAGCGTCCAGATGGTATCACCCTTCAAGCCTGGACAGATGGGAAGCAGGTGGTGTGGGACTATACATGTGCATCTACCTTGGCTGATACCTATCTCCAATACACCAGGGAGGAAGGAGGGGCAGCTGCCAGCTTCAGGGAGTCCCAAAAGTCTAGAAAATATGGAGAACTTGCCCATCATTATATGTTTGTTCCCATAGGCTCAGAGACCCTTGGCTCATGGGGAAAGAGTGCATCTAAATTCCTTAAGGAGCTGGGAAAAAGACTCATCAGGGTAACTAGGGATCCCAGGGCAGCTAGTTTTCTGTTCCAGCGGCTCAGTGCGGCTGTTCAGAGGGGTAATGCCTGCTGTATTTTGGGCACACGCCCCAGCTCTGAGGAGCTGGATGAGATTTTCGCCTTATAATCGGTGATACACACGTAACAACATGTACCGTATATGCCACCTTTATATCAACAATGTATCTCTTAAATCTTCTGTACCATATTATGTAATAATATATATATATATATATATATATATATATATATATATATATATATATATATATATATATATATATACACATATATACATATATATATATATATATATATATATATATATATATATATATTATATATATATATATATATATATATATATATATATATATATATATATATATATATATGTCGTGCCGAATAGGCAGAACTTGCGATCTTGGCTTAAATAGCAACGCTCATCTTGCCATATAGGACAAGTGAAAATTTGTGTATGCAATAATTTCGCCAAAATCATTCTGAACCTAACGAAAAAAATATATTTGATTGTGTTTGTTTAGTACTAAATTATTGTAAATATATTTAAAATATATTTAGTTGGGATAGGCTAAACTAAATTGCTCTTTTTATGATTAGGTTAGGTAAGTTTTCTAAGATCCTTTTGGTGCAAAATTAAAATTTTATACATTAACATTAATGAAAAAAATATATCTTTAAAGGTATAAGAGAAAATTTTAGGAAGGACTTAATTTTAAATGAGTTCTTGCTAATTGACCAGTTTTACATATTCGGCACGACATATATATATATATATATATATATATATATATATATATATATATATATATATATATATATATATATATATATATATATATATATATATATATATATATATATGTCGTGCCGAATATGTAAAACTGGTCAATTAGCAAGAACTCATTTAAAATTAAGTAATTTCTAAAATTTTCTCTTATACCTTTAAAGATATATTTTTTTCATTTATGCTAATGTAAAAATTTAACTTTTTCATATTTTCAACAAAATTTGTTGATAACATCTCACCCACTCTCTCATTTGCTCTCTTTTTACATTGCTTCACCACTCTCTTAACCTCTCTCTTTTTCTCCATATACTCTTCCCTCCTTGCATCACTTCTACTTTGTAAAAACTTCTCATATGCTAACTTTTTCTCCCTTATTACTCTCTTTACATCATCATTCCACCAATCGCTCCTCTTCCCTCCCGCACCCACTTTCCTGTAACCACAAACTTCTGCTGAACACTCTAACACTACATTTTTAAACCTACCCCATACCTCTTCGACCCCATTGCCTATGCTCTCATTAGCCCTTCTATCCTCCAATAGCTGTTTATATCTTACCCTAACTGCCTCCTCTTTTAGTTTATAAACCTTTACCTCTCTCTTCCCTGATGCTTCTATTCTCCTTGTATCCCATATACCTTTTACTCTCAGTGTAGCTACAACTAGAAAGTGATCTGATATATCTGTGGCCCCTCTATAAACATGTACATCCTGAAGTCTACTCAACAGTCTTTTATCTACCAATACATAATCCAACAAACTACTGTCATTTCGCCCTACATCGTATCTTGTATACTTATTTATCCTCTTTTTCTTAAAATGTGTATTACCTATAACTAAACCCCTTTCTATAGAAAGTTCAATCAAAGGGCTCCCATTATCATTTACACCTGGCACTCCAAACTTACCTACCACACCCTCTCTAAAAGTTTCTCCTACTTTAGCATTCAGGTCCCACACCACAATTACTCTCTCACATGGTTCAAAGGTTTCTATACATTCACTTAACATCTCCCAAAATCTCTCTCTCTCTCTCCTCTACATTCCTCTCTTCTCCAGGTGCGTACACGCTTATTATGACCCACTTTTTGCATTCAACCTTTACTTTAATCCACATTATCCTTGAATTTACACATTCATATTCTCTTTTCTCCTTCCATAACTGATCCGTCAACATTACTGCTACCCATTCCCATTCTCAGATACTCCAGATTTAAACCCATTTATTTCCCCCCACCGAAACTCCCCTACCCCCTTCAGCTTTGTTTCGCTTAGGGCCAGGACGTCCAACTTCTTTTCATTCATAACATCATCATTCATCTGTTTCTTGTCATCCGCACTACATCCATGCACATTCATGCATCCCAGTTTTATAAAGTTTTTCTTCTTCTCTATTTTAGTAAATGTCTACAGGAGAAGGGATTACTAGCCCATCGCTCCCGGCATTTTAGTCGCCTCATACGACACGTATGGCTTACGGAGGAAAGATTCTTTTCCACTTCCCAATGGACAATAGAAGAAATAAATAAGAACAAGAGCTATTTAGTAAAAGGAGAAAACCTAGATGTATGTATATATATATATGCATGTGCGTGTGTGTGAAGTGTGACCAAAGTGTAAGTAGGAGTAGCAAGATATCCCTGTTATCTAGCATGTTTATGAGACAGAAAAAGACACCAGCAATCCTTCCATCATGCCAAACAGTTACACATTTCTGTTTCACAGTCATCTGGCAGAACGGTAGTACATCCCTGGGTGGTTGCTGTCTACCAACCTACTACCTATATTTATATATATATATATATATATATATATATATATATATATATATATATATATATATATATATATATATTTATATATACATTATATTCACACCACACATTGCTCTCAGACATGACATCTCCACTGCCTCCAGCCTTCTCCTCGCTGCAACATTCATCACCCATGCTTCACACCCATATAAGAGTGTTGGTAAAACTATACTCTCATACATTCCCCTCTTTGCCTCCAAGGACAAAGTTCTTTGTCTCCACAGACTCCTAAGTGCACCACTCACCCTTTTCCCCTCATCAATTCTATGATTCACCTCATCCTTCATAGACCCATCCGCTGACACGTCCACTCTCAAATATCTATATACATTCAACTCCTCCATACTCTCTCCCTCCAATCTGATATCCAATCTTTCATCACCTAATCTTTTTGTTATCCTCATAACCTTACTCTTTCCTGTATTCACTTTTAATTTTCTTCTTTTGCACACCCTACCAAATTCATCCACCAATCTCTGCAACTTCTCTTCAGAATCTCCCAAGAGCACAGTGTCATCAGCAAAGAGCAACTGTGACAACTCCCACTTTATGTGTGATTCTTTATCTTTTAACTCCACGCCTCTTGTCAAGACCCTCGCATTTACTTCTCTTACAACCCCATCTATAATTATATTAAACAACCTCGGCGACATCACACATACCTGCCTAAGGCATACTTTTACTGGGAAATAATTTCCCTCTTTCCTATGTACTCTAACTTGAGCCTCACTATCCTCGTAAAAACTCTTCACTGCTTTCAGTAACCTACCTCCTACACCATACACCTGCAACATCTGCCACATTGCCCCCCTATCCACCCTGTCATACGCCTTTTCCAAATCCATAAATGCCACAAAGACCTCTTTAGCCTTATCTAAATACTGTTCACATATATGTTTCACTGTAAACACCTGGTCCACACACCCCCTACCTTTCCTAAAGCCTCCTTGTTCATCTGCTATCCTATTCTCCGTCTTGCTCTTAATTCTTTCAATAATAACTCTACCATACACTTTACCAGGTACACTCAACAGACTTATCCCCCTATAATTTTTGCACTCTCTTTTATCCCCTTTGCCTTTATACAAAGGAACTATGCATGCTCTCTGCCAATCCCTAGGTACCTTACCCTCTTCCATACATTTATTGGAAGAGGGTAAGGTACCTAGGGATTGGCAGAGAGCATGCATAGTTCCTTTGTATAAAGGCATATATATATATATATATATATATATATATATATATATATATATATATATATATATATATATATATATATATATATATTTATATATATATATATATATATATATATATATATATATATATATATATATATATATACATATATATATATATATATATATATATATATATATATATATATATATATATATATATATATATATATATATATATATATATATATACATATATATCTTCTTTCTTTCAACACACCGGCCATATCCCACTGAGGTGGGGTGGCCCAAAAGGAAAAACGAAAGTTTCTCCTTTTACATTTAGTAATATATACAGGAGAAGGGGTTACTAGCCCCTTGCTCCCGGCATTTTAGTTGCCTCTTACAACACGCATGGCTTACGGAGGAAGAATTCTGTTCCACTTCCCCATGGAGGTAAGAGGAAATAAACAAGAACAAGAACTAGAAACAAAATAGAAGAAAACTCAAAGGGGTGTATATATATATATATATATATATATATATATATATATATATATATATATATATATATATATAACATATATATGTCATGCCGAATAGGCAGAACTTGCGATCTTGGCTTAAATAGCAACGCTCATCTTGCCATATAGGGCAAGTGAAAATTTGTGTATGCAATTATTTCGCCAAAATCATTCTGAACCTAACCAAAAAAATATATTCCTCTGTGTTTGTTTAGTATTAAATTATTGTAAACAAATCTAAAATATATATAGTTGGGTTAGGCTAAAATAAATTGTTCTTGTTATAATAAGATTAGGTAAGTTTTCTAAGATTCTTTTGATGCAAAATTAAAAATTTTTACATTAACATTAATGAAAAAAATATATCTTTAAACGTATAAGAGAAAATTTTAGAAAGTACTTAATTTTAAATGAGTTCTTGCTGATTGACCAGTTTTACATATTCGGCACGACATGTATATATATATATATATATATATATATATATATATATATATATATATATATATATATATATATATATATATATACATATATATATATATATATATATATGTAATATGTATGTCATGCCGAATAGGCAGAACTTGCCATCTTGGCTTAAATAGCAACGCTCATCTTGCCATATAGGACAAGTGAAAATTTGTGTATGCAATAATTTCGCCAAAATCATTCTGAACCTAACGAAAAATATATATTTCACTGTGTTTGTTTAGTATTAAATTATTGTAAACAAATCTAAAATATATTTAGTTGGGTTAGGCTAAATTAAAATTGAGGTTGTTATGATAAGGTTAAGTAATTTTTCAAAGATTTTTTTGGTGCAAAATTAAAATTTTTTACATTAACATTAATGAAAAAAATGTATCTTTAAACGTATAAGAGAACATTTCAGAAAGGACTTAATTTTAAGTGAGATTTTGCTAATTTACCAGTTTTACATATTCGGCACGACATATATATATATCTATATATATATATATATATATATATATATATATATATATATAGATATATATATATATATATATATATATTTATATATAAAGATAGAAATGTTAAAAGCAGGTGGGGATATAGTTTTGGAGTGGTTGGTGCAATTATTTAAGAAATGTATGGATGATGGTAAGGTACCAAGGGATTGGCAGAGAGCATGCATAGTTCCTTTGTATAAAGGCAAAGGGGACAAAAGAGAGTGCAAAAATTATAGGAGGATAAGTCTCTTGAGTATACCTGGTAAAGTGTATGGTAGAGTTAATATTGAAAGAATTAAAAGTAAGACGAAGAATAGGATAGCAGATGAACAAGGAGGCTTTAGGAAAGGTAGGGGGTGTGTGGACCAGGTGTTTACAGTGAAACATATAAGTGAACAGTATTTAGATAAGGCTAAAGAGGTCTTTGTGGCATTTATGGATTTGGAAAAGGCGTATGACAGGGTGGATAGGGGGGCAGTTTGGCAGATGTTGCAGGTGTATGGTGTAGGAGGTAGGTTACTGAAAGCAGTGAAGAGTTTTTACGAGGATAGTGAGGCTCAAGTTAGAGTACATAGGAAAGAGGGAAATTATTTCCCAGTAAAAGTATGCCTTAGGCAGGTATGTGTGATGTCGCCGAGGTTGTTTAATATATTTATAGATGGGGTTGTAAGAGAAGTAAATGCGAGGGTCTTGACAAGAGGCATGGAGTTAAAAGATAAAGAATCACACATAAAGTGGGAGTTGTCACAGTTGCTCTTTTCTGATGACACTGTGCTCTTGGGAGATTCTGAAGAAAAAGTTGCAGAGATTGGTGGATGAATTTGGTAGGGTGTGCAAAAGAAGAAAATTAAAAGTGAATACAGGAAAGAGTAAGGTTATGAGGATAACAAAAATATTAGGTGATGAAAGATTGGATATCAGATTGGAGGGAGAGAGTATGGAGGAGGTGAATGTATTCAGATATTTGGGAGTGGACGTGTCAGCGAATGGGTCTATGAAGGATGAGGTGAATCATAGAATTGATGAGGGGAAAAGGGTGAGTGGTGCACTTAGGAGTCTGTGGAGACAAAGAACTTTGTCCTTGGTGGCAAAGAGGGGAATGTATGAGAGTATAGTTTTACCAACACTCTTATATGGGTGTGAAGCATGGGTGATGAATGTTGCACCGAGGAGAAGGCTAGAGGCAGTGGAGATGTCATGTCTGAGGGCAATGTGTGGTGTGAATATAATGCAGAGAATTCGTAGTTTGGAAGTTAGGAGGAGGTGCGGGATTACCAAAACTGTTGTCCAGAGGGCTGAGGAAGGGTTGTTGAGGTGGTTCGGACATGTAGAGAGAATGGAGCGAAACAGAATGACTTCAGGAGTGTATCAGTCTGACGTGGAAGGAAGGCGGGGTAAGGGTCGGCCTAGGAAAGGTTGGAGGGAGGGGGTAAAGGAGGTTTTGCGTGTGAGGGGCTTGGACTTCCAGCAGGCGTGCGTTAGCGTGTTTGATAGGAGTGAATGGAGACGAATGGTTTTTAATACTTGACGTGCTGTTGGAGTGTGAGCAAAGTAACATTTATGAAGGGGTTCAGGGAAACCGGCAGGCCGGACTTGAGTCCTGGAGATGGGAAGTACAGTGCCTGCACTCTGAAGGAGGGGTGTTAATGTTACAGTTTAAAAACTGTAGTGTAAAGCACCCCTCTGGCAAGACGGTGATGGAGTGAATGATGGTGAAAGTTTTTCTTTTTCGGGCCACCCTGCCTTGGTGGGAATCGGGCAGTGTGATAAAAAATATATATATATATATATATATATATATATATATATATATATATATATATATATATATATATATATATATATATATATATATATATGTATATATATATATATTATATATATATATATATATATATATATATATATATATATATATATTCGTATATATATATACATATATTCGTATATATATATACATATATTCATGTATATATATATACGAATATATGTATATATATATATATATATATATATATATATATATATACATATTTATATACATATTTATATATATGTGTATATATATATATATATATATATATATATATATATATGTGTGTGTGTGTGTATATATATATATATATATATATATATATATATATATATATATATATATATATATATATATATGTATGTATATATATGTCGTGCCGAATAGGCAGAACTTGCCATCTTGGCTTAAATAGCAACGTTCATCTTGCCATATAGGACAAGTGAAAATTTGTGTATGCAATAATTTCGCCAAAATCATTCTGAACCTAATAAAAAAAATATATTTGATTGTGTTTGTTTAGTATTAAATTATTGTAAATGTATTTAAAATATATTTAGTTGGGTTAGGCTAAAATAAATTGCTCTTGATATAATAAGGTTAGGTAAGTTTTCTAAGATTCTTTTGGTGCAAAATTAAAAATTTTTACGTTAACATTAATGAAAAAATATATCTTTAAACGTATAAAAAAAAATTTTAGGAAGGACTTAATTTTAAATGAGTTCTTGCTAATTGACCAGTTTTACATATTCGGCACGACATATATATATATATATATATATATATATATATATATATATATATATATATATATATATATATATATATATATATATATATATATATGTCGTGCCGAATAGGCAGAACTTGCGATCTTGACTTAAATAGCAACGCTCGTCTTGCCATATAGGACAAGTGAAAATTTGTGTATGCAATAATTTCACCAAAATCATTCTGAACCTAACAAAAAAAAATATTTTTTATTGTGTTTGTTTAGTACTAAATTATTGTAAACGTATTTAAAATATATTTAGTGGGGTTAGGCTAAAATAAATTGCTCTTGTTATAATAAGGTTAGGTAAGTTTTCTAAGATTCTTTTGGTGCAAAATTAAAATTTTTTACATTAACATTAATGAAAAAATATATCTTTAAACGTATAAGAGAAAATTTCAGAAAGGATTTAATTTTAAAAGAGTTCTTGCTAATTGACCAGTTTTACATATTCGGCATGACATACATATATATATATATATATATATATATATATATATATATATATATATATATATATATATATATATATATATATATATATATATATATATATATATACATATACATGAGAGTAAAAGGTAGATGGGATACAAGGAGAATAGAAGCATCAGGGAAGAGAGAGGTGAAGGTTTATAAACTAAAAGAGGAGGCAGTTAGGGTAAGATATAAACAGCTATTGGAGGATAGATGGGCTAATGAGAGCATAGGCAATGGGGTCGAAGAGGTATGGGGCAGGTTTAAAAATGTAGTGTTAGAGTGTTCAGCAGAAGTTTGTGGTTACAGGAAAGTGGGTGCAGGAGGGAAGAGGAGCGATTGGTGGAATGATGATGTAAAGAGAGTAGTAAGGGAGAAAAAGTTAGCATATGAGAAGTTTTTACAAAGTAGAAGTGATGCAAGGAGGGAAGAGTATATGGAGAAAAAGAGAGAAGTTAAGAGAGTGGTGAAGCAATGTAAAAAGAGAGCAAATGAGAGAGTGGGTGAGATGTTATCAACAAATTTTGTTGAAAATAAGAAAAAGTTTTGGAGTGAGATTAACAAGTTAAGAAAGCCTAGAGAACAAATGGATTTGTCAGTTAAAAATAGGAGAGGAGAGTTATTAAATGGAGAGTTAGAGGTATTGGGAAGATGGAAGGAATATTTTGAGGAATTGTTAAATGTTGATGAAGATAGGGAAGCTGTGATTTCGTGTATAGGGCAAGGAGGAATAACATCTTGTAGGAGTGAGGAAGAGCCAGTTGTGAGTGTGGGGGAAGTTCGTGAGGCAGTAGGTAAAATGAAAGGGGGTAAGGCAGCCGGGATTGATGGGATGAAAATAGAAATGTTAAAAGCAGGTGGGGATATAGTTTTGGAGTGGTTGGTGCAATTATTTAATAAATGTATGGAAGAGGGTAAGGTACCTAGGGATTGGCAGAGAGCATGCATAGTTCCTTTGTATAAAGGCAAAGGGGATAAAAGAGAGTGCAAAAATTATAGGGGGATAAGTCTGTTGAGTGTACCTGGTAAAGTGTATGGTAGAGTTAAAATTGAAAGAATTAAGAGTAAGACGGAGAATAGGATAGCAGATGAACAAGGAGGCTTTAGGAAAGGTAGGGGGTGTGTGGACCAGGTGTTTACAGTGAAACATATAAGTGAACAGTATTTAGATAAGGCTAAAGAGGTCTTTGTGGCATTTATGGATTTGGAAAAGGCGTATGACAGGGTGGATAGGGGGGCAATGTGGCAGATGTTGCAAGTGTATGGTGTAGGAGGTAGGTTACTGAAAGCAGTGAAGAGTTTTTACGAGGATAGTGAGGCTCAAGTTAGAGTATGTAGGAAAGAGGGAAATTTTTTCCCAGTAAAAGTAGGCCTTAGACAAGGATGTGTGATGTCACCGTGGTTGTTTAATATATTTATAGATGGGGTTGTAAGAGAAGTAAATGCGAGGGTCTTGGCAAGAGGCGTGGAGTTAAAAGATAAAGAATCACACACAAAGTGGGAGTTGTCACAGCTGCTCTTTGCTGATGACACTGTGCTCTTGGGAGATTCTGAAGAGAAGTTGCAGAGATTGGTGGATGAATTTGGTAGGGTGTGCAAAAGAAGAAAATTAAAGGTGAATACAGGAAAGAGTAAGGTTATGAGGATAACAAAAAGATTAGGTGATGAAAGATTGAATATCAGATTGGAGGGAGAGAGTATGGAGGAGGTGAACGTATTCAGATATTTGGGAGTGGACGTGTCAGCGGATGGGTCTATGAAAGATGAGGTGAATCATAGAATTGATGATGGAAAAAGAGTGAGTGGTGCACTTAGGAGTCTGTGGAGACAAAGAACTTTGTCCTTGGAGGCAAAGAGGGGAATGTATGAGAGTATAGTTTTACCAACGCTCTTATATGGGTGTGAAGCGTGGGTGATGAATGTTGCAGCGAGGAGAAGGCTGGAGGCAGTGGAGATGTCATGTCTGAGGGCAATGTGTGGTGTGAATATAATGCAGAGAATTCGTAGTTTGGAAGTTAGGAGGAGGTGCGGGATTACCAAAACTGTTGTCCAGAGGGCTGAGGAAGGGTTGTTGAGGTGGTTCGGACATGTAGAGAGAATGGAGCGAAACAGAATGACTTCAAGAGTGTATCAGTCTGTAGTGGAAGGAAGGCGGGGTAGGGGTCGGCCTAGGAAGGGTTGGAGGGAGGGGGTAAAGGAGGTTTTGTGTGCGAGGGGCTTGGACTTCCAGCAGGCATGCGTGAGCGTGTTTGATAGGAGTGAATGGAGACAAATGGTTTTTAATACTTGACGTGCTGTTGGAGTGTGAGCAAAGTAACATTTATGAAGGGATTCAGGGAAACCGGCAGGCCGGACTTGAGTCCTGGAGATGGGAAGTACAGTGCCTGCACTCTGAAGGAGGGGTGTTAATGTTGCAGTTTAAAAACTGTAGTGTAAAGCACCCTTCTGGCAAGACAGTGATGGAGTGAATGATGGTGAAAGTTTTTCTTTTTCGGGCCACCCTGCCTTGGTGGGAATCGGCCGGTGTGATAATAAAAAAAATAAAAAAAAATATGTGTATATGTATATATGTATATGTGTGTGTGTGTGTGTGTGTGTGTGTGTGTGTGTGTGTGTGTGTGTGCGTGTGTGTGTGTGTGTGTGTGTGTGTGTATCGTGCCGAATAGGCAGAATTTGCTATCTTGGCTTAAATAGCAACTCTCATCTTGCCATATAGGACAAGCGAAAATTTGTGTATGCAATAATTTCGCCAAAATAATTCGGATCCTACCAAAAAAATATATTTGATTGTGTTTGTTTAGTACTAAATTACTGTAAAAGCATTTAAGATATATTTATTTGGGTTAGGCTAAAATAAATTGTTTTTTTTCTAATAAGGTTAGGTAAGTTTTCTAAGACTCTTTTGGTACAAAGTAAAAAATTTTTACATTAATATTAATGAAAAAAATATATCTTTAAATGTTTAAGAGAAAATTTCAGAAAGAACTTAATTTTAAATGAGTTTTTGCTAATTGACCAGTTTTACATATTCGGCACGACATATATATATATATATATATATGTATATATATATATATATATATATATATATATATATATATATATATATATATATATATATATATATATATATATATATATATATATACATTAATTATGTAAATAGCCATAAAGATAGAAGCAAGATGGGCGAATTGAAATTAGTTGCAAGCGCACGTAACACTGATGTATGTGGTCTTAAGGTTAACTTCTCTTTTGATGCACCTATAAATTCCTTTTTTCTCTTTTATTAGACGCTTTAGTCTCCTAATCGTCCATCTGGGATTGTTCGTATTTGACCCATTTTCTCTCTGGAGAATAAAAATACTTTGAGCATACTGAACATTAAGATAAAAGTCGTAATTGCAGATCCCGTCATTATCATAAGTGTGATTATTGTCAGTAAAATCATTAGCTAGATTACACCAGTCAAAACTAGAAATGTGATCCCTAAGTCCATTATAATCCCTAAGTCCATTACAATCCCTAAGTCCATTATAATCCCTAAGTCCATTACAATCCCATTGTCTGTGTTAGTGCCTCCAGCACTAAGGCTTCCCAGTATTCATCAATAATCCTACTTCATTTTACATACAACTGTTGTCCCCAAGATTCGCATTATAATGTGAATTATAATATTCACATTATAATGTGAATCTTGGAGATAACAGATGTTATTCCAAGATTTTTATCAGCGATAATTATCGCTGCTCTGATAATTCACACTGCTCACTTCTGTCGTGCCAAATGTTATTGTTTTTCCAATATTCAATATTTGAGAGTGTATGCGTTATATGATTTGGATTTCAGTGCCTTAGTTGTTAAACACAGCTATTGATTAAAAATGACACAGATTCACCATCAGTTTTACAGTAGCTGTTTCTTACCAAGGTAGAGAAAACCAATAACGCACCGATAACGTTTTTTGCAATTAAAAACTGGAACAAGGTATAGTATTTGTATTAATAAATAGTATCGTTTTAAACAAGTTTGATCACAGTTGATTTCTCTGTGCAACTGCAGGTTTGTGCTGACAATGGCTTGTTGTTAAGCAACGAGTTTGTGCTGAAGATGCTGCAGCTAAACGAGACTCTGAAAGAGAGACATGGAGTCATGCTCGTCGGGCCGCCCTGTGCTGCCAAGACCACCATTATTAAGGTAGAATTATTAATATTGTTATCTTTATTGTTATTATTATTATTATTATTATTATTATTATTATAATTATCATTATTTTATTATTATTATTATTATTATTATTATTATTATTATTATTATTATTATTATTATTATTATTATTATGACACCGGCTGTCTCCCACCAAGGTAGGGTTACCTAAAAAAGAAGAAGCACCTTCACTCTCTCCATCACTGTCTACCAAATGCAAATCGATATTACAGTCTAACATAGAGATGCATCGGATGTGAAAATTTGGATATTCGTGGATGCGGAAGTATATGAGGATGTCTTACTTATTTATTTTGTGGATGTAGATGTAAGAAATTGTGCGGATGTTCTGCGGATGTTGATGCGGATGTAAGAAGCTGTGCGGATGTGCTGAGGATTTGGATGCAGATGCATACGTGAATATGTGTTTGCAGTAAAATGCGGATGCGGTTGCAGATGTAAGAAAATGTGTGGATGTTCTGCAGATGCAGATATCTGATACATCACTAGTCTAAAACAGCAAATATTTTCAGCCTCTCCTTCAGAGTGCAGGCACTGTACTTCCCGCCTCCAGCCCTCCTTCACGACTCAAGTTTGGCTAGCTGGTCTAGTGGCTAACGCGACGGGCTGGAGTTTTGAGACTCTATGACCGCGGGTTCAATCCCGGCCGGGGGTATGGTTTGCTGGTTTCCCTGAATTCCTTCATAAATGTTTTGTTAATCACATTTCAGTGGTACATCAATTAATAAAAACTACTCTTATCTTGCACGCTGACTCATGCTTGCTGCATGTCTATGCCCTCACATACAAAACCTCCTTTCCCCCCTCCAACCTCTTCTCAGACGACCCCTACACGTCCTTCCTTCTACTACAAATTTAAATGCCCTCCGAGCCCTTATATTTTTTCTATCGTATCTAAATGTCTGAACTATCCCAACAACCACTCTTCAGCCCTCTGGATAATATTTTTGGTAACCCTGCACCTCCTTCCAATCTGCAAGCTATAAATTCTCTGCATACTTGGAGAGACTTCCAGGGGTCAATGCCCCCGCGGACCGGTCTGTAACCAGGCCTCATGGTGGATCAGGGCCTGATCAATTAGGCTGTTACTGCTGGCTGCATGTAATCCAACGTATGAACTATTGCCCGGCTGGTCAGGTACCAACTTTAGGTACTTGTCCAGTGCCTACTTGAAGAGAGCCAGGGGTCTATTCTTAATCCCCCTAATGTATCCTGGGAGACAGTTGAACAGTCTCGGGCCCCTGGCACTGTGTTGTCTCTTAACGTGGTAGTGACACCCCTGCTTTTCATTGGGGGATGTTGTGTCGTCTGCTGAGTCTTTTGTTTTCACAGGGAGTGATTTTCGTGTGCAAGTTTGGTACTAATCCCTCTAGGATTTTCCAGGTGTATATAATCATGTATCTCTCCCGCCTGCATTCTAGGGAGTACAAGTTGAGGAACTTCAAGCACTCCCAATAATTGAGGTGTTGTATCGCAGTTATGCGTGCTGTGAAGGTTCTCTGTACATTTTCTAGGTCAGCAATTTCACCTGCCTTGAAAGGTGCTGTTAATGCTCAGCAATATTCCAGTCTAGATAGAAGAAGCGACCTGAAGAGTGTCATCATGGGCTTGGCATCCCTGGTTTTGAAGGTTCTCATTAACCATTTTTCTAGCAGATGCGATTGATACAGTGTTATGGTCCTTGAAGGTGAGATTCTCTGACATGATCACTCCCATGTCTTTGACATTAGTTTTTTGCTCTATTGTGTGGTTGGAATTTGTTTTACACTTCAATGAAATTTTAATTTCCTCACGCGTTCCATATATGAGTAATTGAAATTTCTCATCATTCAATGGAGGACACTGCCATGCAAAGGAAGACAAGGCACTGTGGCTTATATCCCTGCCTATATCCGATATGAGGATGAGGAACAAGATGAGAGCCAGTACTGTGCCTTGTGGAACAGCTTTTCACCGTAGCTGCCCTAGACTTTACTCTGTTGACAACCACTTTTTATGTCCTATTTGTTAGGAAATTATAGATCCATCTACCACCTTTTCCTGTTATTCCTCTATCAGGCATTTTGTGCGCTATTACACCATGGTCACACTTGTCCAGGACCTTGTAGTGATCCAGTAGTTAGGACAGACAGGAGCGACCTGCTCTAAACCCATGCTGCCCTGGGTTGTGTAACTGATGGGTATCTAGATGGATGGCGATCTTGCTTCTTAGAACCCTTACAAAAAAAATTATGATATAGGACGTTAGTGCTGTTAGTCTGTAGTTCTTTGCTATTGCTTTACTGGCCCCTATGTGGAGTGGGGCTATGTCTGTTGTTTTTAGTAACTGTGGGACGACCCCAGTGTCCTTGCTCCATCTCCATAGGATGTTAAAAGCATGTGATAGGGGCTTCTTGCAGTTCTTGATGAACACAGAGTTCCATGAGTCTGGGCCTGGGGCAGAGTGCATGGGCATGTCATTTATCACCTTTACGAAATCATTTGGGGTCAGCATAATATCAAATAGGTGTGTGTCTACAAAATTCTGTGTCTCTGTCATAAAAAATTCATTTATGTCTTTGACTCTCATTCTGGCTAGTGGTTAGCTAAAAACCGATTTAGATCGGTACTTGAGTAGCTCACTCATTTCCTTGCTGTCATCTGTTTAGGACCCACCCCGTTTAAGTAGGGACCTAATATTGGATGTTGTTCTTGACTTTGATTTGGCATAAGAAATAAATACGTTGGGTTTCTTTCAATTTCGCTTATGACTTTTAGTTTTTCCTGCGTTTCTTGACTCCTGCAAGATTCACACTACACATTACCCTCAGACACAACTTCTCAATGCCTCTAGACTTGTTCTAGCTTCGACGTTCTTATATGGGTGGTCTTCACACCCATATAAGAGCGTTGGTACAACTATACTCTCAGTCATCCCCCTTTTTGGTTCCATGGTTACTGTCCTTTGTCTCCACAGATGACTCAATATACCTCACACCTTTTTCCCCTCATCAGCTCCATGGTACACCTCTTCTTTCATAGACCATCTGCCAACAAGTCCACGCCCAGATATCTGAACAAATTCACAATAAGAACATAAGAACACTGCAGCAGGCCTACTGGCCCATGCGAGGCAGGTCCAATTCACCTACACGCCTAAGCCAATGCATTAAACTAGTCAGGTCAGGTCACGTTCACTTTAGGAAGCAGCATGGCATCTGACCTAGTAGCACAAGCTAGTCAGATCAAACTCACACCCACCCACACCCACTCCTGTACTTATCTAACCAATTTTTAAAACTACACAAAGTCTTAGCCTTTATGATGGTACTCAGGATCTTGTTCCATTTATACACCTCAATCATATCCTCCCTAATTCTGCACCTTTCGAGAGAGTGCAGATTCAGGTCTCTCAGTCTATCCTCACAGGGAAGATTTCTGATACATGGGATCAATTTTGTCATCCTCCTTTGTATGTTTTCCAGTGCATTTATATCCATTCTATAATACGAGGACCAGAACTGTGCAGCATAATCTAAATGAGGCCTAACCAAGAATATATAGAGCTTAAGATCAACCTGAGGAATTCTATTATTTATACTTCTTGTAATGAAGCCAAGGATTTTCATAGCTTTATTGTGAACTTTTATGCACTGTTGTCGTGGTTTCAGATTACTGCTAACCAGAACTCCTAAATCCTTTCTGCAATCAGTAAAATTAAAATCTACATTATTTAGTTTACATGTGGCATGTTAATTTTCTTGTCCAACGTTTAGAATTTTGTATTTGTCTATATTAAACTGCATCTGCCACTTCTCCGACCATTGCATCAGTCTATTCAAATCATCCTGGAGTGCTTTGATGTCCTTATTAGAATGAACTGGACGGCCTATTTTGGTGTCATCAGCAAATTTGCTTATGTCGCTATTTATATCCTTATCTATGTTGTTTATGTAAATTGTGAGCAACAAGGGGGGCCAACACTGACCCCTGTGAAACACCGCTTGTGAGGTGCCCCCATTCTGATTTCTCCCCATTTATGCAAACTCTCTGCTACCTATTTGTCATCCATGCCTCTATCCAGGAAAAAAATTCTCATCCTATTCCGTTTGCCTTAGGTTTCCACAATAGCCTCTGATGTGGAATTCTATCGAAAGCCTTACTGAAGTCCATATACACAATATCATATTCAATACCATGATCTACCTCCTCAAATACCTTAGTGAAAAAAGTTAGTAAATTCGTAAGACAGGAACGCCCCTTTGTAAAACCGTGGTGAGATTCATTAATAAATTTATTCCTTTCAAGATGGCTACGAGTTGCCTCGGCAATTATTGATTCCATAAATTTTCCCACTATGGAGGTAAGACTTATTGGTCTGTAGTTCAAAGCTAAGGACCTATCACCTGCCTTGTAAATAGATATTACATTTGCCATTTTCCACTTGTCTGGCACTTTGCCAGTTTATAGTGATATTTTGAAATGATTAGCCAAACAGTTTACTTACCCTCTCAAATTCAACCACCAACCTTTTCAGCTGCTCTGCCGAATCTCCCAAAAAACCACGGTATCGCTAAAAAGCAACTGTGACAACACCCTAGCATTCATTTCTCTTACAACCCCATCTATAAATATATTAATCAACCATGGTTACATCAATCATCCCTGTCCAAGGTCCACTTTTACTCACTAGCCCATCTTTCTACTAATAGTTACTTAATTTTTATTTTATTATTATTATTATTATTATTATTGATTATTAGTAGCATTAGTAGCAACCACCCAGGGAGGTACTAACGTCCTGCAAGATAAGTGTGAAATAAAAACCTATAATTGTTTTTCACAGTGGTAGAATTGCTGGTCTCCTTTCTTTCTGTTTCTTAAACATGCAATATAACAGGTATATCTTGCTACTTCTACCTACACTTGGGTCATATTACACATGCACGTACACATATATGTATACACACCCATCCGAATTGTCTTTTATTTTCTTAATAGTTCATTTCCATGGAATATTGGCGAAGAACATTTCCTCGTAAGCCATGAGTGTCGTAAGAGGCGACTAAGATGCCTGGAGTGAGGGGCTAGTAACCCCTTCTCTATAAATAACTAAATGTAAAAAGAAGAAATAAATGATGAGGTTGGGATGTCTGAATGTGCTCGGATGTAGTGCAGATGGTAAGAGATGATTGTGAATGTTAGGAATGAAAATAAGCGAAACAAAGCTGATGTGGGTCAGCGAGTTTCAGTGATGAGAAATAATTGGGATTAGATCAGGAGTGTCTGTGAGAGTTAGAGTTAATTAAGAACGAACTAACGGTAATGTTGAATGATCGGTTATGGAAAGAAAAGAGGAAATATAAATGATCAAAAGGATAAGATCGAATAATGATGGATCTTCTTTAAAGTATTTAATTAAATATAATGAAATAATACATCTGAAAGTTTAAATGATGTTAGATGGCAGGAGTATAGAATATAGATAGGGCTGTTTCTTCCAGGATTGAAGATAAGATGGTATAGGACGATGTTCGCGATCTTCTGTTTGTATATTGCTGGGAGAGAGACTGGGAGCGACTGGATATCAGCATATCCAGTCGCTGTGGATCTTCCTCAAAAGTATCAGATAACATCTGATGTAGGTCGGCCATACTGGCAGCAAGAGCTGGCAATAGCAAAAACACTCGTTACTTGATAGTTAAATATGTATAGCTTTAAAGAAAGACAACTGCTGTAATTTTACTTCATTACTGGTAACTATATTACCCTCAAACCTTAAACAATGTTCCTGGTACATCACCAGATCAGGAACTGAAGCACAGGCGTTGAGTTTTAGTGCTTATATACCTGGGTCAGGTGAAGGACGTGGAAATAGGTGATTCCCGAGTGATGGGCCAGGAGTAAGAAAGAAGGTTGTGGAGATGTCTTCTGTACCAAGATCCCATAATGTTGCGGTCTGTGCAGTGTCGAATCAAGTAGGGACTAGAAATAACTAATTTGAATTAGATAACTCGCGAATTTAAATTAGATAATCACGATAATTCATCGTAATTTAAATCTTGGTTTAAACTAGATAAATTTAGATTTGGAAGAGACGTATGAAAGCATTGACTTTCAGAGTTGTCGATGCATGAAATAATCTGACAGGTAGAGAAATAGTAGCTATAACATTTGGTAGCATTAAAAAGAAATTAGACACATATGTATGCTCTGCATACAAGGGGCTTTGGCATGCTGCACTTAATAACTGTATTCCTTTGTACTTTTCTGTATCATGTTCAAATTAAAAAAAAAAAAAACAAAAAAAAAAAAAAAAAAAAAAAAAAAAAAAAAAAAAAAAAAAAAAAAAAAAAAGGCTGGGTGGGCTGGGTTTCATTAGAAATGAGGTATTGAAGACAATTATTATTTAGCTTTGCGACAAGGTTGGTCAAATAGGTGAGTGGGAATGGTTGATTTTGAGCAAGACCTGCCTCGTATGGGCCAGTAGACCTGCTGCAGTATTTCTCCATTCTTTTGTTCTGATGTTCGTCTATTATTATTATTATTATTATTATTATTATTATTATTATTATTATTATTATTTTTATTATTATTATTATTATTATTATTATTATTATTATTATTATTATTATTATTACTATTATTATGCTTATATTTTAAATAAACACGTTTTGGTAAAGTATGACTGTTTGAAATATGTTCAGAAAATTAAACATCCTGGCTTAAGATTACCGTACTTGACCATTAGGACTAGTCAGCAGTAATTTTTTTTTTTTTGTTACAGACTTTGTCTTCAGCTCTGAGTTTGCTGGAAAGTGATCGGCCAATCAGCATCAATGTTCTGAACCCCAAGACACTCGCTCAGGGGCAACTGATTGGTTCTTTGAGCCCTGTTTCTCGCGAATGGTTCGACGGTCTTGTTGCTCAGATTATCAGGTGTGTTTTTATCTCTGATACCCGGTGTCCACTGTATGTGTTAGTTCCTAATCTCTGATGTTATTTTATTATCTCTCATGCCCAGTGCCCTCTTTTTGTCTTACTTCATTATCTCTCATGCCCAGTGCCCTTTGCATGTATTAGTTCATTATCTTTGATGTCTTGTAACTTCTGTATATGTTAGTTCATTATCTTTAATATATAGTAACTTTTGTATGTGTTAGTTCATTATCTTAGATGTCTGGTAACTTCTGTATGTGTTACTTCATTATCTTTGATGTCTGGTAACTTCTGTATGTGTTAGTTCATTATCTTTGATGTCTGGTAACTTCTGTATGTGTTAGTTCATTATCTTTGATGTCTGGTAACTTCTGTATGTGTTAGTTCATTATCTTTGATGTCTGGTAACTTCTGTATGTGTTAGTTCATTATCTTTGATGTCTGGTAACTTCTGTATGTGTTAGTTCATTATCTTTGATGTCTGGTAACTTCTGTATGTGTTAGTTCATTATCTTTGATGTCTGGTAACTTCTGTATGTGTTAGTTCATTATCTTTGATGTCTGGTAACTTCTGTATGTGTTAGTTCATTATCTTTGATGTCTGGTAACTTCTGTATGTGTTACTTCATTGTCTTTGATGTCTGGTAACTTCTGTATGTGTTAGTTCATTATCTTTGATGTCTGGTAACTTCTGTATGTGTTAGTTCATTATCTTTGATGTCTGGTAACTTCTGTATGTGTTAGTTCATTATCTTTGATGTCTGGTAACTTCTGTATGTGTTACTTCATTGTCTTTGATGTCTGGTAACTTCTGTATGTGTTAGTTCATTATCTTTGATGTCTGGTAACTTCTGTATGTGTTAGTTCATTATCTTTGATGTCTGGTAACTTCTGTATGTGTTAGTTCATTATCTTTGATGTCTGGTAACTTCTGTATGTGTTAGTTCATTATCTTTGATGTCTGGTAACTTCTGTATGTGTTAGTTCATTATCTTTGATGTCTGGTAACTTCTGTATGTGTTAGTTCATTATCTTTGATGTCTGGTAACTTCTGTATGTGTTAGTTCATTATCTTTGATGCTCGCTGCATACTTTTAACTTAATTGCAGATAGAGCAGCAGAGTAAAGCACCTCCTCTACTAATCATCTTGGATTGATAGTTACTGCTGGGCGAAACAACGTTTCAGTAAATGTGTCTTATTCACAAACTTGTCTGTATATTTTACCATTGATATTCATTCCATTCAACTACTATCTTAGGACTGGTTTCCACTAACCCTATAAGTTTTTCGATATGGATAAAATAGACTTCGGAAAATACAAAGAACTAGTAAAGTAAGTCATTTCTGTAGGTCAGGCAAGCATACCTGGAGTTTACCTGGAGAGAGTTCCGGGGGTCAACGCCCCCGCGGCCCGGTCTGTGACCAGGCCTCCTGGTGGATCAGAGCCTGATCAACCAGGCTGTTACTGCTGGCTGCACGCAAACCAACGTACGAGCCACAGCCCGGCTGATCAGGAACCGACTTTAGGTGCTTGTCCAGTGCCAGCTTGAAGACTGCCAGGGGTCTGTTGGTGATCCCCCTTATGTATGCTGGGAGGCAGTTGAACAGTCTCGGGCCCCTGACACTTATTGTATGGTCTCTTAACGTGCTAGTGACACCCCTGCTTTTCATTGGGGGGATGTTGCATCGTCTGCCAAGTCTTTTGCTTTCGTAGTGAGTGATTTTCGTGTGCAAGTTCGGTACTAGTCCCTCTAGGATTTTCCAGGTGTATATAATCATGTATCTCTCCCTCCTGCGTTCCAGGGAATACAGGTTTAGAAACCTCAAGCGCTCCCAGTAATTGAGGTGTTTTATCTCCGTTATGTGCCCCGTGAAAGTTCTCTGTACATTTTCTAGGTCGGCAATTTCACCTGTCTTGAAAGGTGCTGTTAGTGTGCAGCAATATTCCAGCCTAGATAGAACAAGTGACCTGAAGAGTGTCATCATGGGCTTGGCCTCCCTAGTTTTGAAGGTTCTCATTATCCATCCCGTCATTTTTCTAGCAGATGCGATTGATACAATGTTATGGTCCTTGAAGGTGAGATCCTCCGACATGATCACTCCCAGGTCTTTGACGTTGGTGTTTCGCTCTATTTTGTGGCCAGAATTTGTTTTGTACTCTGATGAAGATTTAATTTCCTCATGTTTACCATATCTGAGTAACTGAAATTTCTCATCGTTGAACTTCATATTGTTTTCTGCAGCCCACTGAAAGATTTGGTTGATGTCCGCCTGGAGCCTTGCAGTGTCTGCAATGGAAGACACTGTCATGCAAATTCGGGTGTCATCTGCAAAGGAAGACACGGTGCTGTGGCTGACATCCTTGTCTATGTCGGATATGAGGATGAGGAACAAGATGGGAGTGAGTACTGTGCCTTGTGGAACAGAGCTTTTCACCGTAGCTGCCTCGGACTTTACTCTGTTGACGACTACTCTCTGTGTTCTGTTAGTGAGGAAATTATAGATCCATCGACCGACTTTTCCTGTTATTCCTTTAGCACGCATTTTGTGCGCTATTACGCCATGGTCACACTTGTCGAAGGCTTTTGCAAAGTCTGAATATATTACATCTGCATTCTTTTTGTCTTCTAGTGCATTTAGGACCTTGTCGTAGTGAGCCAATAGTTGAAACAGACAGGAGCGACCTGTTCTAAACCCATGTTTCCCTGGGTTGTGTAACTGATGGGTTTCTAGATGGGTGGTGATCTTGCTTCTTAGGACCCTTTCAAAGATTTTTATGATATGGGATGTTAGTGCTATTGGTCTGTAGTTCTTTGCTGTTGCTTTACTGCCCCCTTTGTGGAGTGGGGCTATGTCTGTTGTTTTTAGTAACTGTGGGACGACCCCCGTGTCCATGCTCTCTCTCCATAGGATGGAAAAGGCTCGTGATAGGGGCTTCTTGCAGTTCTTGATGAACACAGAGTTCCATGAGTCTGGCCCTGGGGCAGAGTGCATGGGCATGTCATTTATCGCCTGTTCGTAGTCATTTGGCGTCAGGATAACATCGGATAGGCTTGTGTTAATCAAATTTTGTGGCTCTCTCATAAAAAATTAATTTTGATCTTCGACTCTCAGTCTGGTTAGCGGCTTGCTAAAAACTGAGTCATACTAAGACTTGAGTAGCTCACTCATTTCCTTGCTGTCATCTGTGTAGGACCCATCTTGTTTAAGTAGAGGCCCAATACTGGACGTTGTTCTCGATTTTGATTTGGCATAGGAGAAGAAATACTTTGGGTTTCTTTCGATTTCATTTATGGCTTTTAGTTCTTCCCGCGAATCCTGACTCCTAAAGGATTCTTTTAGCTTAAGTTCGATGCTTGCTATTTCTCTGACCAGTGTCTCCCTACGCATTTCAGATATATTGACCTCCTTTAGCCGCTCTGTTATTCTTTTCCGTCGCCTGTAAAGGGAGCGCCTGTCTCTTTCTATTTTACATCTACTCCTCCTTTTTCTTAGAGGAATAAGCCTTGTGGAAACATCGAGTGCCACCGACTTAATCTGTTCTAGGCATAACTTGGGGTCTGTGTTGCTTAGTATATCTTCCCAGCTTATATCGGTTAGGAATTGGTTTACTTGGTCCCACTTTATGTTTTTGTTATTGAAGTTGAATTTGGTGAATGCTCCCTCGTGACTAGTCTCATTATGTCGGTCTGGGGCTCCACGCATACATGTCTGAACCTCGATTATGTTGTGATCTGAGTATATTGTTTTTGATATGGTGGCATTTCTTATCAGATCATCATTGTTAGTGAAGATGAGGTCTAGTGTATTCTCCAGTCTAGTAGGCTCTATTATTTGCTGGTTTAGATTGAATTTTGTGCAGAGATTTAAAAGCTCGTGTGAGTGTGAGTTTTCATCAGAGCTGCCTCCTGGTGTTATTACTGCAACAATATTATTTGCTATATTCCTCCATTTTAGGTGCCTTAAGTTGAAATCCCCCAGGAGCAAGATGTTGGGTGCAGGAGCTGGAAGATTTTCCAGACAGTGGTCAATTTTTAACAGCTGTTCCTGGAATTGCTGGGATGTTGCATCCGGAGGCTTGTAGACTACCACAATGACTATGTTTAGGTTCTCGACCTTTACTGCTAAAACTTCCACTACATCATTTGAGGCATTAAGCAGTTCTGTGCAAACAAGTGACTCTGCAATGTACAGGCCAACCCCCCCCCCCCCTTTTGCCTGTTCACTCTGTCACATCTGTATAGGTTGTAACCTGGGATCCATATTTCGTTGTCCAAGTGATCCTTTATGTGGGTCTCAGTGAAAGCCGCGAACATTGCCTTTGCCTCTGCAAGCAGTCCACGGATGAAAGGTATTTTGTTGTTTGTTGCTGGCTTTAGACCCTGTATATTTGCAAAGAAGAATGTTATCGGACTGGTGGTATTGTTGGTACTGGGAGGGGATTTTTTTTCCGGCATTAGTATCTGTATCTGTTGGTTTGGAGTGGAGGCCATCGACTGTGGTTCCACTCCAGGAATGACTGGATTTGGTGTACGATTTCTGCCATTTCCTGCCAGTTTTTTTTCCATCCTGGCACTAAAAAACCTCTCCCTCTTGAGTGGCTGTGGCTACCCAGGTTTTCCCATGGCCTGGATGTTTTGTATATTTTTGTCCCCTTTAGATGGTATGCCTGGCAATTTAAGTTATAGCACAGTCTTTCCTGTACTGAAGAGGTACACAGTTCAGGGTGAAAAAGCTTACAGGAAGGGAGTTTGCATTTTCCTGTTGTCATATGGGCATGGCATTTTCTAGGGTGGTCATAGTTGCACGTCCCATCTGTTTTTCCAGATTTCCCATGCCAGCAGATACCAAGTGCATAGTATGTGCACAGGCTTGGTTTCCGTTTGCCTTGGGTCTCTATGACTGTATTCCCTGTTGGTGCATGTTTCCCTGTCTTACTTCTATCCTCCCTAGCACCAACAATGGATAGAAGAATTTCCTGTATTATTATAACCCAGGGACGATAAGGCCTGTTATCCTTTTATTAAATGGACGCAAACCCAACACATAAAACAATGATAAGAAAATCTAAACCCCTGAATTCTGTTAGAAAGTGTTTGGTCGGTGACATATTAACATTACATTTATCATACAGTGTTGTAAAAGTGGTGAATAATAAAGAAAATAATATGAGTTACATTATTACCCCAGCTGACAGGTAATGATAGATGACCCTTGTTTCAGTAACACAAACCTAATATAACTAATTGCTTAAGAAACAACAAAAAAATTTTACACTGTAGGCTGCAAAACCATATTTCAGTCATCTCGCAGGTGAATCAGAATTATGTTTCCTGCTTCCTCGTGACTGCACAGGAGTCATACTCTGATTCTTTTCTCTGAAGACCCGTTCTTTGTCCAGAGGTGATAACCATTTCTTGTGCAAAGTCTATGCTTTCAATCTTGCTGGAGACGAATTCATAGAGCTTCTGCTTGTTGTTTGCGTCCAGCAAGAAGAATGAGGCACTTGTGCGACATTTGGGAACCTTTTTTGAGGAAACATTTCGCTAGCCAGTGGCTTCTTCAGTCCATTACAGAGAACAAAGGTGAAAGACGAGGAGAAATTTGAGGTAAACAGTCCCTCAGCCTGGAGTCGATGTGTTTAGACCATCAATCTTAAGAAAAGTACAGCATATACTGCAGTCAGGTGTGTAGAAGCAGGAGGAGGCAGAATCACCACTAGTGTCAGCAGGTCTGTATTGGACTGAAGAAGCCACTGGCTGGCGAAACGTTTCCTCAGTAAAGATTCCCAAATACAGTCATTCCTGGAGTGGAACCACAGTCGATGGCCTCCACTTCAAACCAACAGATACAGATACTAATGCCGGAAAAAAAATCCCCCCACTACCAACAATACCACAAGTCCGATGACATTCTTCTTTGCAAATATACAGGGTCTAAAGCCAGCAACAAACAACAAAATACCTTTCATCCGTGGACTGTTTGCATAGGTAAAGGCAATGTTCACGGCTTTCACTGAGACCCACATAAAGGATCACTTGGACAACGAAATATGGATCCCAGGTTTCAACCTATTCAGATGCGACAGAGTGAACTGGTAAAAGGAAGGGGTTGGCCTGTACATTGCAGAGTCACTTGTTTGCACAGAACTGCTTAATGCCTCAAATGATCTAGTGGAAGTTCTAGCAGTAAAGATCGAGAACCAAAACCTAGTCATTGTGGTAGTCTACAAGCCTCCGGATGCAACATCCCAGCAATTCCAGGAACAGCTGTTAAAAATTGACCACTGTCTGGAAAATCTGCCAGCTCCTGCACCCAACATCTTGCTTCTGTGGGATTTCAACTTAAGACACCTAAAATGGAGGAATATAGCATATAATGTTGTTGCAGTAATAACACCAGGAGGCAGATCTGATGAAAACTCACACTCACACGAGCTTTTAAATTTCTGCGCAAAATTCAATTTAAACCAACAAATAATAGAGCCTACTAGACTGGAGAATACACTAGACCTCATCTTCACTAACAATGATGATCTGATACGAAATGTCACCATATCAAAAACAATATACTCAGATCACAACATAATTGAGGTTCAGACATGTATGCGAGGATCCCCAGACCGACATAATGAGATTAGTCACGAGGAAGCATTCACCAAATTCAACTTCAATAACAAAAACATAAAGTGGGACCAAGTAAACCAAGTCCTAACCGATATAAGATGGGAAGATATACTAAGCAACATAGACCCCAACTTATGCCTAGAACAGATTAACTCGGTGGCACAAGACGTATGCACAAGGCTTATTCCTCTAAGAAAAAGGAGGAGTAGATGTAAAATAGAAAGAGACAGGCGCTCTCTTTACAGGCGACGGAAAAGAATAACAGAGCGGCTAAAAGAGGTCAATATATCTGAAATGCGTAGGGAGACACTGGTCAGAGAAATAGCAAGCATTGAACTTAAGCTAAAGGAATCTTATAGGAGTCAGGAATCGCGGGAAGTACTAAAAGCCATAAATGAAATCAAAAGAAACCCAAAGTATTTCTTCTCCTATGCCAAATCAAAGCCGAGAACAATGTCCAGTATTGGGCCCCTACTTAAACAAGATGGGTCCTACACAGATGACAGCAAGGAAATGAGTGAGCTACTCAAGTCCCAGTATGACTCAGTTTTTAGCAAGCCGCTAACCAGACTGAGAGTCGAAGATCAAAATTATTTTTTTTATGAGAGAGCCACAGAATTTGGTTAACACAAGCCTATCTGATGTTATCCTGACGCCAAATGACTTTGAACAGGCGATAAATGACATGCCCATGCACTCTGCCCCAGGGCCAGACTCATGGAACTCCGTGTTCATCAAGAACTGCAAGAAGCCTCTATCACGAGCATTTACCATCCTATGGAGAGGGAGCATAGGCACGGGGGTCGTCCCACAGTTACTAAAAACAACAGACATAGCCCCACTCCACAAAGGGGGCAGTAAAGCAATATCAAAGAACTACAGACCGATAGCACTAACATCCCATATCATAAAAATCTTTGAAAGGGTCCTAAGAAGCAAGATCACCACCCATCTAGAAACCCATAAATTACACAACCCAGGGCAACATGGGTTTAGAACAGGTCGCTCCTGTCTGTCTCAACTATTGGATCACTACGACAAGGTCCTAGATGCACTAGAAGACAAAAAGAATGCAGATGTAATATATACAGACTTTGCAAAAGCCTTCGACAAGTGTGACCATGGCGTAATAGCGCACAAAATGAGTGCAAAAGGAATAACAGGAAAAGTCGGTCGATGGATCTATAATTTCCTCACTAACAGAACACAGAGAGTAGTCGTCAGCAGAGTAAAGTCCGAGGCAGCTACGATGAAAAGCTCTGTTCCACAAGGCACAGTACTCGCTCCCATCTTGTTCCTCATCCTCATATCTGACATAGACAAGGATGTCAGCCACAGCACCGTGTCTTCCTTTGCAGATGACACCCGAATCTGCATGACAGTGTCTTCCATTGCAGACACTGCAAGGCTCCAGGCGGACATCAACCAAATCTTTCAGTGGGCTGCAGAAAACAATATGAAGTTCAACGATGAGAAATTTCAATTACTCAGATATGGTAAACACGAGGAAATTAAATCTTCATCAGAGTACAAAACAAATTCTGGCCACAAAATAGAGCGAAACACCAACGTCAAAGACCTGGGAGTGATCATGTCGGAGGATCTCATCTTCAAGGACCATAACATTGTATCAATCGCATCTGCTAGAAAATTGACGGGATGGATAATGAGAACCTTCAAGACTAGGGATGCCAAGCCCATGATGACACTCTTCAGGTCACTTGTTCTATCTAGGCTGGAATATTGCTGCACACTAACAGCACCTTTCAAGGCAGGTGAAATTGCTGACCTAGAAAATGTACAGAGAACCTTCATGGCGCGCATAACAGAGATAAAACACCTCAATTACTGGGAGCACTTGAGGTTCCTGAACCTCTATTCCCTGGAATGCAGGCGGGAGAGATACATGATTATACACCTGGAAAATCCTAGAGGGACTAGTACCGAACTTGCACACGAAAATCACTCACTACGAAAGCAAAAGACTTGGCAGACGATGCAACATCCCCCCAATGAAAAGCAGGGGTGTCACTAGCACGTTAAGAGACCATACAATAAGTGTCAGGGGCCCGAGACTGTTCAGCTGCCTCCCAGCATACATAAGGGGGATTACCAACAGACCCCTGGCAGTCTTCAAGCTGGCACTGGCCAAGCACCTAAAGTCGGTTCCTGACCAGCCGGGCTGTGGCTCGTATGTTGGTTTGCGTGCAGCCAGCAGCAACAGCCTGGTTGATCAGGCTCTGATCCACCAGGAGGCCTGGTCACAGACCGGGCCGCGGGGGCGTTGACCCCCGGAACTCTCTCCAGGTAAACTCCAGGTGGGCTCAGGTTCAGGAAGAGGTTTGCTTCTTCATACTGTGCTTAGCAGTGATTGAATGAACATTGTCTCTCTTTGTCTTGTATGGACTTCGTCTGTGGAGAAATTTTCTCCAGGAGGGGGGTATCAGCCCCCTTCAGCCCCCTTCAGCCCTTTCAGCCCTGAGGGGCCAAGCCCTCTCAGCCCTGAGGGGCCACTCAGAAGGGGCGAGCGTCTTGTTTACTGCTAGAGTGAGTAATTGATCACAGATGCTATGCCACGTAGTCAAATGACCTCTGCTCCTTGCAGCGGTGTTGCAACGTGTATTTTTATAAGAGACAGTACATCTCTTATTTAGCAGGACAATTAAGGAAAATCCTACTCCCACTTTATTACCATAGTAAAGATGTACATTGTTGTCTATGATTAAGACAGCAAGAAACAAACATTTTGCTTTGCTTCATCGAGGAGGTGACAGGGATGCAAGTTACTAGGTCAGCGTTTTTTTTGTGCTGGGGGCAGTGACGGCATGGAGCGCTGTAGCGTCTGGCAGACTATCTTTGACTCTATTACGAGTGACACTGACGCTAGGATAACCAGCAAAGAACACTGATCTGTGCGTTAGTGTGGACAAAGTGTCTCACAAAACACGATAAACATAAGAGAGGTGTGATCAGCTTCTCTTGTGATACATTGTGAACAATAAAGACAAATCTTGTGGAACATAGTGTACCAATGTGCGTTTCCTAGACAATGGAAGACGTGGACATCCAAGGACACTTCAGCTTCTATCAAGTCACCGATATCTGTCGAAGGTGTTGAGAACACCATAGCTCACGTTACAAAGAGCAAGGTATGTTACGAATTTCTTGTAGATCGGGGGATTGCGCAATTCTTGAGTCACAAGGAGTTTGTAATCAACCTATAATCGGCAGTAAGGTGTGGACTTTTGAGTCCAAACAAGTAAGTATTTCGTCAGCCATCATCGAATGAAATATGCTAACATAACACCCCCTAGGGGTAATTTATACTTACAAATTGTATCTCTTGACAGCCCACTGTTGTGATGGTTTCGACAGCTTCTAGACCTCGTCTGCAGGGGCGGCTGTGTAGACGATTTGCTGTCATTTATCAGCTAAGTGTTCATTATATATAGTTATAATAAACACGGCAGGTAAGGCCAAAAATCTCAACAGAGTTTTGGTCCTTCGAACCGGATAAAGACCACACTGTGGTCCAAATATGTTGTACTCCAGTGTACAAATAACCTATGAGCCAAGGTCCTTCGAAAAAAGATGTAAAACTAGTGTTTTACAATATAAATCAGTATAAATGAGTCCCTCCAGACTGAATCACAGAGAATGGGCAGCCAAAAGAAAACGGGCGCTCACCCAGAGTTCACCCAACGAAAACGGGAGCTGGGTGACTCACCCAACAAGAAGACGGGGGATGGTATCCTGCACCCTCCATCAACTGCTCCAATCTTGAAATCGCTGATTAAGACAACACCCAAGTGATGTTGTTTGTCTGAATGTATATATACACATAGTGTTTATAATGTTTATAGACCGAAATTAAGAGACAAGATTGTGTTAAAGTTTGTTTCTTATAGATCTACCTGTTATATTAAAGGAACTTATATATAAAGTGTAAGCTTTCAAATATATATTAACAGTGAAATTTATATATGTGTAAGTAATATTCACGTGTGATTTACAGTTATACAGTGACATTTATAGTGTATAGTGAATGAAGTGTATAACATCGTTATTTACGATTAATCATCGTGGTCAGGCTGACACAGCAAACTCTAAGCCATAAACACCAGACACATGTACCCTGTACCCTTCATGGTCATTGACCCTGAGGTTAAGCTTAGTGGGTCAGTAGTGTCTGACTCGATTATTGCTGACTTAAGCATAACAAAAACTCAGCTGTCTATAGCAGTACAGTGTTTTTTAAACACTCTAAGTGTGGTGCTAGAATTTTCAGTATACCATTAAAATGGCTTGTTTGAAAACTCAGTTTCAGTCTTTACAGACTAAGATTACACAATTAGAAAATCTAATTTCAGTCTGTCTAGGATTAACTCAAGATACAAACATAGATTTTGATGATCTTGAGGTCAAGTTTGAATTATTTACACAACGCATGGAAATAATTAATTCAGACTATACACATTATGAAAATAAATTTCTTGAATCAGATCCATCTGAGGATGAAATTAAAAATGTTTTGGATACTTTTAGTGATCAACAATTAAGGTGGACAGGAGTACAGGCTATCTGCCGTAAAACTCTGTCACAGAGACCTACTGTAACTAGTGGTCAAACACCTGTTACACCTGTAACAACAACAAGTGTCCCATTACCAAGCTTACCTACATTGTCATTACCTATTTTCCAAGGTCATAATTATGAAGAATTCATTAGTGGTTTTCAATCCATAGTAAATTCACGAACTGACATAGATGAGATTGCTAAGTTCAATTACCTTAAATGTCTTGTGAAGGGAGAACCCTATGAACTGATTAAGTCATTTCCGGTGGTTAAAGGTAATTATCAAATAGCCTTACGTGTCTTAGCAGACAATTACTTCGATGCTGACAAGGCTAGAGTTAGACATGCAGTCTTAATATCAAGCTTGAAGCCACCCAAACATTGTTATTCAGACTTACAGGCATTTAGAATCACATTAGACAATAGTCTCAGATCTCTAGGTGCTAAATATGACCTAAGACAATGTGATTGGTTTATCAGTGGTATTGTACAAGATAAGTTGTCACCACAAACTATTGAACGATTAAATATTATGTTCAATAAACGCTATTTCACTTGTGAGGAAATTAGCAATGGTTTACAAACAATAGTTTCATGCATGCAAGCAACGAGACAAGATGAAAAATCCACAAATCCAGTGGATAATAAACCTTCAACTCAGTATAGAAAGAGTATACCTACTCCCACTAAACCACATAATGGGAAATCCCATATAGGCATTTATCAAGCTGTGAATACAATAGACAGTAAACAGACTGTCATACATAAACGTACTCCAAAATGTGTACTTTGTGATGGAACACATTGGGCACAGTATTGTAGTCAATACACATCAATGGAGGCACGTAAACAACGTGTTCATCAGCTGAAAAGATGCATCAAGTGTTTAGGTGAACACAAGGGAGGAAAATGCTCACTGAAGAAGTGTTTTAAATGCAAGGGTATGCATCATACAGCATTATGCCCAAATACTTTTGCTGAACAGCAGCAGACTTCCACAGAATCAGGAAGTCAACAAGCAACAGCATTAAATGTGAGAGATAAGTTTAAAGCAACTGCTCTCCCGATAGCTCGAGTTGAGTTATCTAATAAATTACACAAAACCAATGTGCTAACACTATTTGATCAAGGCTCACAAAGGTCCTTCATAAGAAGATCAGTGTTGCAGAAACTGAATAAACAACCCTATGCCAAAATACAGTTAGATATAGCTGGTTTTTTCCACAATTCTGGTAAACAGACATATGACCTAGCCAAAATCACTGTTGGTCTAGGAAACAGGAAAAAGACAGTAGAAGCTGTGGTAGTAGATGATTTGCCTAAGTCTGTGCAGATCCAGGGATTAAAAGAAACAGTTGCAGCACTGAAAGCAGCTAAGGTCAAGTTAGCCTGTCCTGACATACAGACGGACACAATTAGTCCAATTGATTTAATCATTGGAAGTGATTATTATCACTGTTTTGTGCAAAATATAGTAAGTAAACATGATGTTCACTTGCTGAAAACAGCAGGAGGCCACATGATATGTGGTCCCATTCCCTCTCAAAGTGGGAAAGAAGCTGATATTGATTCAGTGGAAAATGTACTAGTTACGAGAATAACCGCTGATCATGTACCACAGCAAAAATTATCATTACTGGAAGAAATGAATGAACCAGTTGATAAGTTGTGGGATTTAGATGCGATAGGTATTGATGTAAATAAACCAAGCCCACAAGAGTCTCAGACTTATAACCAATATTTGGACACTGTCAAATATAAAGATGGACAGTATTGGGTTAGGTTACCATGGAAATTAAATCCACCACATCTACCTAGCAATTATCGCATGGCTTTCGGACAGATGAAAGCACAAATACATGAGCTCAGGAAGAATCCAGAGTTACTGACTGTCTATGATAATATCATACAAGAACAGTTGGACAATAAATTCATTGAGGAAATAGTCGAAGATAAGTTGAAGACAAACGCTCATTATCTCCCGCACCATGGAGTCAGAAAAGATTCTGAAACCACTCCACTACGTGTTGTATATAATTGCAGCGCACGTGCAAATAAAGATGTAGCAAGTCTTAATGACTGTCTGATGACCGGACCCTCACTAACTGAGAAGCTTGGAGACGTGCTTATGAAATTTCGCACAAACCCATATGCCTACACGGCTGATATTTCCAAAGCTTTCTTAAGAGTAGGACTACAAGAAATAGATAGAGATTATACTCGATTCTTGTGGCCTGAAAATCCACATGATCCTCAAAGTCCTGTGAAAACTTATCGTTTCAAATCAGTATTATTTGGTGCAACATCCTCTCCATTCTTACTAGAAGCTACTCTAAATACACATTTGAAGAAATCTGAAAGTCCCTTCAAAGAAGTCTTAAAGAAAAGTTTCTATGTGGACAATCTTCAAGGTACTGTGAATAAAGAGGAGGATTTGAAATCCTTATACAGAGAAGCTAACAAGGAGATGAAAGAAGCAAATATGCCTCTAAGGATGTGGAATACAAATTCAAAGCAATTAAGGGAACTTATCAAAGAAGATTTCCCTGAAACTGAAATTCCTGATTGCAACAATATGCTGGGACTTAATTGGAACACACAGGAAGATACTTTGAGTCTCAAAAGGATAAACAATAAATCATGCAGTACACTCACTAAACGTAGTTTACTGTCAGAGGTATCACAATGTTTTGATCCTCTAGGACTCGTCTCACCAATTACCATAAAGGGTAAAATGCTTATGCAAGATGCATGGAAGCTCAAAATTGGATGGGATGAGAACTTGCCTCTAGAAATGAGTCAAGCATGGGATGAAATATCCAGGGAGTTTAAACAACTTCATCAAATTAAATTTCCCAGACAAATAGGTCAAGAGGGAAACAAGTACACATTACATGTGTTCTGTGATGCGTCAACCAGAGGTTATGGCGCTGTAGCTTACATGAGTAATGCTGAAGGAAGTACACTAATTACTTCAAAGGCCAGGGTAGCACCCTTGAAGGTCAGAACAGTACCACAATTGGAACTGACAGCACTCTATGTAGGTACAAAATTAGCTGTCTATCTCAACAAAGTACTTGATCATCTCACTATTGAGAAAACCGTGATCTGGAGTGATAATGAGGCAGTTCTCCAGTGGTTAAGAAATAATAAGAGTAAGCTGGTCTATGTACAGAACAGAGTAGCAGAAATAAAAGAGATGCAGAGAGATTATCTCTTTCTTCACGTCTCTACCCAAGAGAATCCAGCTGACATGTTGTCACGTGGTGTCCCACTCAAGAAATTTGTGGATAATAAATTATGGCTCCACGGACCGAACTGGCTCTCTAATGAAAATAACTGGCCTCAGCAAAAAGCTCACATTATGCCAGAAGAAACAGTCTGCTTGAACACAGCAGAAATAAGTTGTGTAAATACTGCAGACACAACAGAAATAGTCATTGATGGATCTAATTACTCATCTTTGGGTAAACTCTTAAGAGTTACAGCTCTTGTCTTTAAATTCATTAAAGGAATAAAACCTGATTATGAATGTCTTGAACCCATTAAATACTGGGTGAAACTAATACAGAAAGACGTTTTCTCTACAGAATATAAATTTCTAGAAACACAAGATAAATCCCCAAAGAAACCTGTTATGATTAATTCTTTAGGACTTTATCTCGACTCAGAAAAGATTATAAGATGTCGAGGAAGAATTCATAATTCTTCACTACCTAAAGAAGCCATACATCCAATATTGATCCCCAAGAATCATTGGCTAACAAAACTGATTGTGCAAAACGCCCACAGTAACGTGTTACATGGTGGGGTAGCTGACACACTTTGTCATATACGACAATCCTACTGGATACCTCAAGGTCGACAAAGTGTGAAAAAACAAATAAAGGACTGTATTACTTGTCGTCACTACGATATGCGAGTATGTCAGTATCCAGGTCCACCTCCATATCCCTCTGAAAGAGTTTGTCATATCACTCCATTTGAGGTGACAGGTGTAGATTATACTGGACCAATAATTTTAACCAAAACAGTTGACAAAGTTCCCATCAAGGTGTACATCTGTTTGTTCACTTGTGCTACAACTAGAGCAGTACATCTAGAAGTAGCCACTGACATGTCTGCTGAAACCTTTATCAAATTATTCAGAAGGTTTGCAGCCAGAAGGGCATGTCCCAGACTGATGATTTCAGATAATGCAACGAACTTTGTTGCTGGTGCTGCTTATATAAGCAAGATCTTTGATCAACCAGAAGTACAACAGATGCTGAATCAACGCAGATGTCGTTGGAGATACATTCCTCCTAAATCTCCATGGCACGGCGGATTTTATGAAAGAATGATCGGCATTGTAAAACGTTGTTTAAGGAAGACTCTTCATCGTCAGAGAATAGACTTAGAAGAATTCCGTACAGTTGTGACTGAAATAGAAAATAGAGTCAACAACAGACCTCTAACTTATGTTACCGATGATCTGGACAATTTAGAAGTGTTAAGTCCATCTCATTTACTCCATGGCAGAAGGCTCGAACCTGTTCCTCCCATGAATGATAAAGAAATCATAGAGGATCCTACTTATTTCGAACCTGAGCAACTCAGACGTAAATTCAAACACCTTAATAAAGTGATTGAACGTTGGGAGAAAATTTGGCGAGAAGACTATCTCACCTCATTGAGAGAACACTTCTATGGAGCTGGTGTTCCTGAAAATCATAAGTCCTTAAGACCTGGTGACATAGTGATTATCGACAATGATGGTCCGAGGTCCCAATGGCCACTTGGAAAAATTGTGACCATATATCCTGATGCAAATGGAATCATCAGGACAGTTGATGTTTTGAGCAAAGGTGTAGTGAATAAGCGGACAATAAATAAACTAGTGCCGTTAGAATTACACAGTGTTGAAAACAAAATTAGTGATTCTCCAGAAACCACACAGACTAAAGCTGTTCAGAAAAGACAAGCAGCAGTGGTGGCGAGTGAGAAAATTAAATTAATGTTAAGTGATGAATAGTTCACCTGCAGCGAACCTCTGCCGCCCCCCAGTGTGGAGAAATTTTCTCCAGGAGGGGGGTATCAGCCCCCTTCAGCCCTTTCAGCCCTTTCAGCCCTGAGGGGCCACTCAGAAGGGGCGAGCGTCTTGTTTACTGCTAGAGTGAGTAATTGATCACAGATGCTATGCCACGTAGTCAAATGACCTCTGCTCCTTGCAGCGGTGTTGCAACGTGTATTTTTATAAGAGACAGTACATCTCTTACTTAGCAGGACAATTAAGGAAAATCCTGCTCCCACTTTATTACCATAGTAAAGATAGTGTACATTGTTGTCTATGATTAAGACAGCAAGAAACAAACATTTTGCTTTGCTTCATCGAGGAGGTGACAGGGATGCAAGGTACTAGGTCAGCGTTTTTTTTTTTTTTTGTGCTGGGGGCAGTGACGGCATGGAGCGCTGTAGCGTCTGGCAGACTATCTTTGACTCTATTACGAGTGACACTGACGCTAGGATAACCAGCAAAGAACACTGATCTGTGCGTTAGTGTGGACAAAGTGTCTCACAAAACACGATAAACATAAGAGAGGTGTGATCAGCTTCTCTTGTGATACATTGTGAACAATAAAGACAAATCTTGTGGAACATAGTGTACCAGTGTGCGTTTCCTAGACAATGGAAGACGTGGACATCCAAGGACACTTCAGCTTCTATCAAGTCACCGATATCTGTCGAAGGTGTTGAGAACACCATAGCTCACGTTACAAAGAGCAAGGTATGTTACGAATTTCTTGTAGATCGGGGGATTGCGCAATTCTTGAGTCACAAGGAGTTTGTAATCAACCTATAATCGGCAGTAAGGTGTGGACTTTTGAGTCCAAACAAGTAAGTATTTCGTCAGCCATCATCGAATGAAATATGCTGACATAACACCCCCTAGGGGTAATTTATACTTACAAATTGTATCTCTTGACAGCCCACTGTTGTGATGGTTTCGACAGCTTCTAGACCTCGTCTGCAGGGGCGGCTGTGTAGACGATTTGCTGTCATTTATCAGCTAAGTGTTCATTATATATAGTTATAATAAACACGGCAGGTAAGGCCAAAAATCTCAACATTTGTTACTCATACATATTTAAATATATTTATTTAAAATGCTTTTTGTTTAGTAAAGATGTGTGCATTTTATAGTGTTTTACCAAATCCCCAGACTGGTGATTAGAAGCGAGATTTGTGTTCAGTGAGATGGTTTGCCTGCAACATGGTTTCCTTTGGGAGGAAAGGAAAGCACGTCTCACAACTTGTCAGCCTGCTTGACTGGGACACTGGAAACAACCCTTAAGACATAGAAGTTTGCTCCCATATTGCAGTCACTTCTTGCTGAGAGATATATCAAGAGCGCTGCACATCTGTTCTATATGACAAGACTAGTAGCCACGACTCTGTCATTGAGGCAGAAGATGCTTTTCTTAAAAGCATATCGATGTAAAACATCCCACTTACAC